>NC_137656.1:24473782-24531282 GCF_963422515.1 Blennius ocellaris
ATGTCACAGTGGTATGGCACATTTTATTAAAAACTGGCCTATATTTGATTAGATTAATTTGATGGTACAATGCAATAATTGTAAAAAAAAAAAAAAAAGTAATATTCTTACTGTTGTCATTTTTTATGAATATTATTTGAGCTGTTTAATATTAATTTTGCTGTTTTTTTTACCAAACACTTACTTGAGGTGTTTTGAATATAAAAATGTAATGGATGTGCTAAAAATGGTGGTTTTTCTAAATAGAAGGGGGGGGGGGGGGGGGGGGGGGGGTACAGGTGCAAAAAGTTTAGGGCCACTTCAGACCAACTCTAATAGTCCATGTTTCAGACCTGAAACATTCACAACTACTTTTGTGCCATCCACTGCAGATAAAAGTGATTACATTGCCCCATATACAAGAAGGCATTTCTATCTGTCTTAAATATCTCATTTATTGTAGTTAAATGTATAAACATGCTGCAAAGAATAGATTTTTGAACACATTCAGCCTCAAGATCATGAGACTCCAGTCTCTCACAATGATCACAAGCACTTCCACAGGTTTGCGCCTGGAGAGAACATGAGGGAGCAATTTGATCACATGACATGTGATTGAAGTCAAAGGCCCGACCGGAGCTGTGACACTGAGCTGTAGACATAACAACATCACCAATTAGCGGCGTGCAGTTGCAATACTGATTGGATAATATCCGAGCAGTGAGCTGTGAGAATGTTTTGCAGGGTCACAAAGCTGAATTAGCCCGGCCGCTTTCAGTTTAATTAATGACCCCAGTAGTGGTAGTATAATTGCTCTTCAAAAGTGGGGTTCCCCACTGACACTGAAGCAGAGCAGCACTGTACATTGCAGTCTCGCTTTAAATGCCCGGGTCGAATCCCACAGGTCTCGTCTTTGCCAGCAGCACCACCCCCCCCCCCCCCCCCCCCCCCCCCCCCCCCCCCACCCCCAAACCACCACCCTCCGACCTCCATCACTGCCGCAGCCTCACAGGGATAGATATGACTTGTACTGGTGCACATGAAATATTCAGCAGCAATTTCCTCCGCCTTTGAAATAATACCTTGAAATGTTAATGCGCTCCCACTGCTTGTTTTAAGTGGAAGGCGTTCCTGAGGTGCTGCTGTTTGGGACTGTGCGGTGCAGGCGCTCCGTGCTTAACCGCTGTTGGCGTGAAAGTAATACGCCGCACTGGAGAATTGCCACTGCCTGGCACTTGGGTCAAGAGGAGAATGCTATTCTTAGTAGTGCAGCCCACCCCCCCAACACACACACACACACACACACACACACACACTAAACACCTCTCGGCGCACATACTTAAAAATCTTGGAATGACTCGCACACACATATACTTGCATATTTTGACAAATGTTACCGACACATGTGTCTATCTATAAATCCCGATGCCTTTTTTGGATGGACATATGCTGTAAGCACGGCTGCCGTGTGCTCGTGTCACCTCTGACATTGATTTTCATTATATTCACAGCGGGCTGGCATGTTGACAGGTTCGCCAGCGTCCTTGGTTCTAAACGTGTCTATTACCGGGGGATTACACAAGCCCAGGGTTTATACACTGACAGGCCATGATCTGATATGTGCTGCCATTAGCCTGGCCTCACCCACTAGGTGCCTCTTCAACCCGATCCTGCCAAAGACACGGCGATGTTATCAGGCTCAGTGATGCCTCCATCAACTGATACACCCCATGGATTAGGAGGGGACTTGCCACCGGCTGTTTGTGCGGTGAGGAAATGTCGCAGCGCGTCTGCAGGAGCTGACACAAGTCGGGAAAAGTATTAATGCAACAAAGTTTCTCGGGTGGTGAGGTTTGCATATTAAGGGGGGGAAAAAAATCAAGTTGTTTTTTTCCACGCAAATGAAAAAACACACTGTTGTTTCCGCAGCGAGCTGCATGACGGCTTGCAGAGGGACACACACTTGGATGCACAGTTCCTCCGTCTGCTTGTGCCCCTCAGACCCGACAGCGGGGCATTAAATATTAGTGGCATTTTACGGCAGGTTTGTAACGTGGTTATTCCAGTCGCCGGGCGCACCTCACCCATGTCACTGTCCACTGCCGGGATTCTGGTCTGACAAAGAGGCGAAACGCTAGCTTGAGGGAGGCAGTGAACACACACACACACACACACACACACACACACACACACACACACACACACACACACACACACACACACACACACACACACACACACACACACACACACACACACACACACACACTGTGGAAATGTTCTGTACATAAAAGCACAGGGCTGTAAACATCCAGACGACACATGAGACATCCTCATAAAACGGCTGTTTACATTAACCCACGTCGATGCAAACATGCAGAAGCACATGTCACATGCAGTATATAAAAGATGCCAACAATGCAATAAGACGCGACACACACACAGCCAGAAGCAGTCTTAGACAGAAAAACACATGAAACGTTTAGTACCTTTACATGATTGGTCTAAGAATAGTCCTAGACTATTATAGAGACAAAAACAGTAATTCTTTATAGCATTCCATTGTTACCATGTAATTACTTGTTATATTTGCATATGTTTGGTGTAACAACCTGTAACAAATGTGATAAACTTAACTTGTAAAAATATGTTTTGTTCTTTTAATAGATGTGACATTTGCCTTGTTCACTTTGATTGACAAGTTTATTTTGGACATGTGGGCACACCTGAGATTATTCAAAACAGTAACAACAACATATATTAAAAACACAAAACAAATAAACATATCGGGGCAAAGCAAAGCCAAAAATAAGTCATTAAATCACTGAAACATTTTTCAGCTCATCTCAGATATATTTGATCAATATGCATTTTAACCCCAGCAGGGAATCTACTCTTCTACAGGTTATTACGTTTTCTGTGTATTGCTCGGCAATTCTAATGTTTGACTCATACAATTGTATAGTTGTGAGCACTACAGCCTCACAGTGAGAAGACCCTGGTTTGATTCCAGGCTCATGACCTGTGCATGTCCTTCCTGTGCATGCGTTGGCTTCTGCAACGGGTTGCATTAAACATTAGGTAACTTCAGCTAGTGGACAGACAGGGAAAAGTAAACCTATATTATAGCTACTGATACTTATATCACACTGAACTGGGGCTGCACAGTTGATTGCAAATGTATCATTGCGATATCAACAAGCCCAATATACAGACTCCAAACGAGTGACTGCACTGCAGTATATTGTGCTGCCATACACTTTGCATTCACTCTGCACATCAGAGTATTTGACCAATCAAATGAAGACCTCCTGCTCCAGATGCCCACCTCAACTTAAGAGTTTCTATTGTCATGGCGGCTGCGGGACATCAGTGGCGCTGAATGGTTGGAAAGCACAAGAACTTATGGGATGCCATTTCCCTGGACTTCTTCTCTGGAATAATTGTGGTTCTACCTGAAGTTTTTGTGTTTCTATTATTATCAGGTTATGTCACAATTGTTACAAGACAAGTGAAATGGGCGTGTCAGCTGATGACCCTCCTCTGTGTTGTATGTGTGTTGAATGACTTGTTAGTAAAGTCCGAGTTTTGAGTTATCTGGCAAAGCTTCAGGCATCTATTTATTTCTATAATATTAATCACAAGTCATATTGCTATTGACTTGCAACCTCATATAAAACTTCATATTTCATTTGTAAAGAGTACTTACCAGTCAGTCAGACGTTATTTATATAGCCCCTTTCAGACATGGAAAATTAACTTCAAATGTCCTTCATTGCTAATCAACAAAATACTCATTGAAATCATTGAAATTAAAAATCATGGCTGTTTATTTTCTCCAATATTACCTTGTTTTGGGTTTGTTATCCTCTTGAGCTTTTGCAATTATCCAAGAGTGGAGGTGGGACAATCCTGGGCTGTGGCTGGTCCTGGCATGTTCACTCAGGGAGCTTTGATAGTCAAGTGCTGCCACCTTTACTTAGCACTGCTCATTTCTCAATTAACACCAACAATAGAGCAGGAGGTGGCAACACAGGCAGGGGCAGCTGGGATATTAGCCATTCAGCCAGGGTCCCGTTGCATCTCTTGCCACATGACAACCTCGCTGACATGCCTGGCCTTTGGGTGGCGCAGAGGGGTTTGTCGCAGCAAATGACACTGACCTCCCCAGTGCCCCGCTCCCCCACCCACCCTGGGTGGAATTGATTAGGCATAATTGGAGGGAGTCAGAAGCTGAGGCAAGTGGTGCTAAATAAATTTGGGTAGTGTTAATTGCAGATTCCACTGAGCCTGTGTGTGGCAGTGTGAGGGGTAGAGAAACACTTAGCCAGTGGCTGACAATGGAGGATTAATTGGTCTCCTCCAATGAACATAATTAGACTGATTGTTGGGAGAGATAAAGCAAAGGTTTTATGAGTGCAGCAGCACTGTCAGTGCTAAGAATATCATCCCTCCTCCTCCTCTTGCTCACCAATTCCCTTTCTGCGGACTACTCCCCTGTACAAACTTAATGCTCCTTATTCCTCTTTTAGCTGTGAGGGAGTTGGAATCCCTGCACACTGGGTAGGAGTAGATCACAGGTTCACGCTTACTGAGCCTCACAGTGATAACATCTCTGTAGGGGAACAGCCCTATCTCCTGTTCCAGTATGTGTATCCGTACTCTTTTGTTATGTCAGTTGTTGAGGTTTTATTGGATATAAAAGAGCAGGAGACTCCTCCGCCTGATGGGGGAGCTACCGTGCATCGGGATGACGGGAGGGATTCTTGTCAGCCGTCCAGACCATGCGAATCCAATTGTTGCCGGGGTTCATTCCTGCTCCAAGTGGAAATGATTTGGGAGCCTCAGAGCATTACTCAGGCTTGGCCGAGACAATCGGCAGCAACAACAGCAGCGACTCGTGGGACTCGGGGCCCCATCACCACCCCAGAAACCCACTGAGCTGGAGCTGGACTGCGCAGAGCTCTGTCAGAGCCCTCTTGGACGGTACCCAGGTCTCAAACAGAGAGGAGGCCCCCATAGACTGCTTCAAAGGGGAGGGCGGAGAGAGAAGAACAATGCGTTCGACAACATTCATCAGCGGAGGTTAACCACGAACGGCTGCATGCTAGCTGCTACTATAAATGTGACATGAGAGGATGAGATGAAGAACAGCAAATGGAGGAATCAAAGAACATGTCAGAGGCGTTCAGAATTTATGCCTGGCGCTCCCTGGGATCAGAGTTTGACAAGGCAGGTGTTGAATTTCCTTGAGAAGAGAAAGACGGATGAAAGATGGGCATGAAAGTGAAAGACAGGCATAAATTCTTTGATTAATTGGCTACTATTCAGAACATATGTTCACCATTTGAAGTGAGGTATGCACAGCGAAGACCTTGATCAAAAGATATGAGTTACGATTTTTTCCATGTCATGCCTCGCTACAGTTGCTTCAGGTTCTCATGCTTTGTACTTAACTGGAGTTGACTTCTCAGACTGTCGAGTTTGATATATCAAATTTGGCTGCACATTTTGTCTTTCATATCTGCCTTTTATTTTAGTTGTCTGCAATGTCATTTTTGTGGCCAGCATGTACTATCAATACTTGAGCTTAATGCTCTGCAGTGGCACTATTTCATTGTTATGATTGTGATGGAATTCACATGTGATTAAGTTGTGCATCTGTCCTTCTGTTTTTTTTGGGGGGGGGTTTCTGCCAAAGAGGTGAGGCAGTGCAGTGAAAACTGACCTTACTTGTTAAAAACATCCCCTCAGATCTTCAAAGAGCTGGAAACATCTGCACAAATGTTGTTTCCATGGACACCTGTCATGTTTCTGCCGAGCTCTGAACGTGAAAAACAATGTCGGGTTTCTGACCTGAACCAAAGACTGAAAAAGTCAGCAAGCTTCCCTGACTGACAAGCAAGTAGCCCGGGGGGGTTTGGCTGAGCAGAGCAGTGCTGCCAGGGGCCGGGGGTGGAGGACCTTGACTCCTGCACCCGTGGTGTGATGGAGAGACTTGGCCTTCCAGCAAAAGAGAGACGTAGGCTTCTGCTCAAAGCCGGGGTACCTCGGGGAGACATTTTGATGCATGATGGGTGGAATAAAATAAAATAAAATGGGATCAACCAGAGCAGGAGTAGTTATTGGTGGAGGGGAGGTGGTTCGCTGTAGCCCTCTGGCAACACTCAACCTAAGGCTAGCTTTCCCTTCTATCTTCTGTGTTTTACTATATGGAACTCCCAGTGGTGCCCTGAGAGAAAACGGCCTGTTTTAAGATGTTCTGAAGAAATACAAGCACATCGACATATCCGTTTTAACTCAGCTGGGCATAAAATGGGAAAGTGGCTCCCCTTTGAGGAGAACTCGCTGACCTTGGCAAGAACTCTGAAAGGATACAGCCAGATTCTTGGCTTCAGTGTTTCCTTTCGTGGTTTTTTTATTATTTTTTTACCATGTATGTTGAGTTTTTTCGTTATTGACTTCATCATCTCATAAACGTGTTTTTATGACAGTATGTTTAAAAAGTCAGTTGTTAGATGATTAAGGTGTTCATGCTATTAATTATTTCCATGCCGACTATCCGATGAAGGGGGCTTGAAGCGCTTCATGACGAACTGTTTCTTTCATTGATATTTTATGAACTTGCTAATAGAGGAAACAACATTGCTGCACTCGTCGCAACTGAAGTCTGCATCCTCCATGATGGATCGTTTCTCCCCGAGTAGCTCTTTCTATCAGTGTAAAGATGTGGGGAAACACGAGGAGAGGTGGTGAGCCAGCATGTTCACTAGAGAGGAAGATCTCAGCGTTTCATGTCACAAGTTGTTTTACCTTGGCCGCCGGGTGGCTCCCGCCCGGGCCCACTAGGGTTGTGACTGCTGAGGTTTGGCCAAGAAGTCATGGCCACAGATTAACTCTGCTATTTATGGCCCAAGCCCCTCTAACTGCTGCCCCAGAGATGGGAAATATTGCTCACTTAGCAGGATTACTGGGTGCCGTAATGCCCCAAAGGCCTGCTTTATGGCAGGCCATAAATGTTCCCAGGGAGAGGCAGCGAGAGTCGGATTGATTAGCGCTCCGGAGGAAAGTCGATCTGTTACCCACGCCCCACTGGGGAACGCTGTGATGGATGCTTCCGGGAGGTGGAGGGAGGCGCTGAAAAGGAGGGGAGGGCACTTTGCTCTGCACCACGCCAGTCCCAGACATCCCCGCAGTGACACAAGATGGAGGGCTTCTATTGCTTGCAGGGCCGCAGGAGGTTGTCAGCCAGTCACAGAGCTATAGCCACTCCATGCAACGGCCCTTTGCCATCCCACTGGCAGACAAATGGAGAGGCGACCTTGCCACATGCTGCCATTTACCAAAGTCCCCCGTGACACCTTGCCTTCCCCCAGACATCTGTCATTTCAGAAGATAGACCCCACCTACACCCCACAGCCCCTCTGGGGCAATCACTTGCTGCAGTAAAAGGTTTGATATAAAAGACACAGCAGGTGTTTCTCTTTTAATTTGCACTGGATGTGCCTGTTATTGTAGATCAAAAATACATCAGGAAAATTATCTTTAACACCAGAAATACAAAAATAGTCATATTTTAACTCCTTTAGACAAAATCTAATTCTACCATGAGTCAGAGTTATAGACATTGAGGTTAAACTAATCCGAAAATGTTAATTTGGTGCTTTTTAGCAACAGAGGATAAGATTTGTGTTTCGCCACAGTTGAAGCTACCTCACCACAAGAGCAGACAAAACACAATAGATAAATGTTTTTTTAATGGTTTTTTTCCCATGTGAAGCCGCCAACTCTCACTGAAATGAGAAAGTCACAATATATACCTGTAAGATCCACTGTGGTGTAATTAAGCTAAAACTTTGAGGGATTTTGGATTATTATATTTGGATTTCAGATTAGTCTGTATCCATAATAAGATTGTGTATTTGACGAAAGCAGATTTTAGTTTCCTTGTTCAAATGATTTCTTGCAGAAAAATAGGACATTTATATTTTTGAGTCGAACCTTGGGTTTGGTGACCAACTATTATCCTGCTCAATGAATTGCCCCTTCAATATGTGGTGCAGTGACACTTCTGACATTGACAGTGTTTATCATGATTGCGTTCAAATATTATAATAAATCAATCACTGAATCCATCCATCTTTCGTAACACCTTAAGTTCTGTCACTGTAGCCAAACTATACTGACTTCAACTAAAACATGAAGAATTTATGCTTTCCGGGGAATCAACATTTCTCATTCGCTGGCGGCAGGTTTTTGTGTTTTGTCCCATCTCCTAATACACTTTCCAGACCTGTAGTTTCCGTACATCAGCTACATTACTACTTCATAAAATGTTGAGTATGTTTGCAGTTCCATTAAAAAAAAAAAAATGCTGAAAACCATGAAGCCTGGGCAGTTAGTGGTCATAACAACTGAAAGCCTTTCTATACCTCTTTATTCGCTCATTTGTAAAAATCATCATTAGGATTTACCATCATCTATAAATTGATATCAATGTTTATCATCTTACAGCTCTGTTAACACAGCATCTGTAGGTGCCTGGTGCCAGAGGCAATAAATACTACAAAAATAACAGCATGAAAGCTAAGTGGTAGGACATAATGTACCAGCTCTCTCTCCCCAGGTAGTACCGATTTCTTTCAACATGGCGCTATGCTCACTACACCTCTCACCTCATCCTTCTGGCTCCCTGCTGTTCTTCAGTCTCCCTGACATGCCTACACAGTTGGACTACAGCTGCCCTTATACAGGCCTTTCACTGGCTTAGATATTTTCCAGATGCCTGACTCAAGATATTGGGTGCATATGTGTGTATGCTTTTGATGTATGTGATTTGCACGTTGCTTATTTATGTGCAAATGCAATAATGTGCACATTTGTAGATGCACGTATTGTATGTACTTGCACCAATCGGTATGCAAATGAACATGCATATATGTTAAGTGGAAGTGAGTGTGCCACGCCGTCGGCAACCATTCTCGCCGTGGTGGTACCGAGCATGATGAAAGGGATAATCAAAATGACCTAACTGCTGATGGAGCTCTGCTCTTAGAATTTATGTGTGCCCTTGTGTGCTGTTTCAACCAACATAAAAGTGTGTTATGTTATTTAGGAGACTGGAAACTCGGGGGAGTCTGCCTTTCATTCTGATGCAAAATCCCCATGACTTACATCTGCTATTGGATTACTGAAAGAACCGCATCAGCAGGTGTTTTCATTTTGTTTCAAAATGCTTGTTTGGCAGCTTTAGTCCATGCAAAAATGGTTCAGTTCCCGTCTGCACTGGACTGGACTTTCTAAACTGACATTTACTCACACGTATAACCCGAATAAGATAGATTATCGTGGGTTTAACTGCTCTCAGCTTCTTACTGTGTGGTCGTCTTTTGTCTCAGTAACTGACACTCCAAACTTGTGTTTTGTTGCCACCATGCTGGGAAGGAGTTGCTTTTCTTGTCTAACATGTTAAATCACAAGGGAGAGGGAGAACAAAAAAACCCTGTCACCCAGATGAAGCTGATTACAATTCTTATCAGATACATGCGGATAATTATGGTCATAATGCAAATGGAACAGCAGTCAAGATAACACAAAGCCTCTCCACCATCAAAAAGCATAGCAGGTGATGAAGAGATAGCGTATGATAGAACAAATACCCGGCAACTGTTTTTTTTCTTTTCTTTTTTTGGGTGAGACAAAGCAAGCATGTCGTGAATTTCCAAAGCAGACCACATGCCAGAAATAGCTGGTCAATAAGCACAGAAATCCCCCGAGTGGCTGCTGCGATATCTGAAAGGATGTGGACTGTTTGTTGAACCATAACCATTTTTTTGTTGTTTTGATTCTCTCTGGCTAACTAGCGAATGTTTATTTATGCTTTGTGAAAAGGTTTATTCCACCTTGTTGTTTGTTTTCCCTGGTAACTGTTGACTTAGCATTGGTAGTGCTATAAAGCAGAGCTCCTGGCTGGCAGCTATAAGTCTCCAGAAGCCTCTATAAGCTTGGAAAAGCCTCTTCCTCCTCAGCTAACAGGTATGATGTGTCCTTTCTTCACTCTCTAAACGGCAGTTTTACTGCTGTTAGTGTTGTCTTATTCAGCTGAAAGAGACTGGTCACATGCTGTCAAGGCTCACCACCTGCCAGACCAGAAAGTCAGACAAATATAAATATATATCTAAATTGAGGAGCTTATAAACCGTGATGACATTGAAGGGATGTTTGCGGGAAGCCCTGACTTCTTTTAGCCCATAGACATAGTTGAAACTTTTTTTTTTTTTCTTCCTGAGGCCATTGCTCTTGCAATGATTTTACTTTGGCGAGCCACCTCCTTAATCATGCCATGCGCATTATCTCATGCAGAAAAGCCGGCATGGACCAGATCAGATAAGATCGGAGTCCGTCAAATGAAACTATGCAGGATCACGGCAGTCCAAGCAAGATCAAACTCGACAAGAAGGGACCAGACTTCATTCATTAAGCCCGTTGCTCAGTGGCGTCAGCTGGTCATGTTGGCTGCATCAGTCGATGTCTGACTGATAGCTAAAGATAGCATCTGCATCCTCTTTGCGATTAGGACACATTTATACACAGTGCTATGTTGAAAGTATTCCACCTATTCACGTTCTGTAACCTGTTTGGTCGGCTCGAAGCTAAACAGATTCTGCTCAGGTCAGTTAGTTCAGTTTGTCACTCTGGGTCACGCAGGGTCACTCTCCATTTAAAAAAATGAATAATACCCTGAACTGACCAAGTAATTAAGTACTCACAGCTAATTTTTAGGAATTTTTCTCATTTAAAATTGTCTGATTTATGTCACAATGTGGAAATATGCAGGCTAGGATGTTTGAGACTCTACACTTTCCACACTTCTCAGAGCAGCCACTGGAAACATGCTGACATAAAACAGATGGAGCTAAGAAATGACTTCAGGGTGCATAAAGGCCAACACAACAAATAAATGTAACAAGTAAGATTGAATAGATTTAATTCAATAACTGTAGCCTAGCAGTACTTAAGAAACAGATTCAAATTACTTATATAACTTGTAGTGACTCTAAAGGAACGTCATGCGTTCTGGAATTTCCAGCTTTTCATTCAGACCGAATAACAAAAACCAATCAGTGCTGCAAAGAGCCTCCAAGCCCTAGTGATTGTCTGTTATTATAGGTTAGGCAGACTGAAACTTCAACTGACATTGAATGTACCGGATTGTATTTAGGTTCCCTACTATTTTTAACCTTTCAATAAGTTTAGCTTGTCTGTGCCTGCAGAGGTTCAATAGAAACCATCAGCTCTGGCCTGTGAAGCAGAATTGAGCAAGTGTTGGATTATGAATACTGACAGTGAGTTAGGCTGTGAGAGAAGTTAGTTTTACTCTACTGATGATGTGTTGATGCAATAATAGAGGCTTGGAATATTACTTCATAGCTAGTACATGACAAATCAATCAGTTAACAAAATGTGGAATTTATTTCTATGTTCTCTTAGATCTTGTTACGACTGCAAATAGAATAATTCACTCAAATCTGTCCCGTGTACCTTTTCTTTACAAAGTCACCCTCACATGATATTAATGGTCCTTCGCAAGCAATCAGAGTTAGCTTTATGTTCTTACTAAACAGCACCACCTCCAGTACATAAACTAGAAACAGCAGTTACATCTATTAACTTGTAATGTAATTACTTCAAGTAAACTTTGTAAATTTTTTTCCCTGTGAGACGGATCAGACCATCAGGTTGCAGGTTGTATGACTGACACTCCTGCTCTATACAGTTTTGAGGAAGGACATGGGTTTTGTCTCCATTGAAGAGCTGATGCCATCCCACTTCCTCATATCATCAATATTTCAGGAAAAACAACAACAACAAAAACGGCATTTCCCCGATGCTGCTTATCAGCACTCGGCTAGGCGATAGTTTATAGTTTAACTGCTGCTCAAAGGCCGAGCCGTACTTTTTCACTCAATTAAATTGTCTGGTTCACATTGAGGGACAGCTCCAGCAAACTGTTTTGCATCACCTGAGCATTTGCATCGATGCAACACCAGATGAAATTACAAAATAAAAAAAGCAGATATTGATTAGTGAATCCGACGGCCCCTGCAGGTGACTGGACACTGACCCCTGCTCTCCACCAGAAGCCAGAGAAGAAGATCTCTTGACATTTAGCCCCTCACCGCTGCTAAGCGGGCCTTGATATGTCATCGATCTGACCCGGACGACCAAGCATTCTCATCCCTGTAAAAACACACTGGGGATGGAGATGTAGTGCAGTGCGGCGTGTTCTGTTTGCTTTGTGGGCTCCCGGAGGCCTGGCCTTCCAGCTCCATTTATCAGGAGTGTTTGCACTGGGGTGTAATTTGTAACGTTCGCTCAGGGCTCCGGAGATAGAGCAGTAGGACAAAGGGTAGAGAAAAGATCATTACTTTTGTTTTATTTGATTCAAACTGTAGCAGAACTCTTATTTTTGCTGCTTTATTCCATTTGATTTGCTAAGGTTCAGTCTGCCCCTTTACAAGGGCTCAGAGGCTTATAAAAAATAAATAAATAAAGACCCAAGGACTCACCGGACAAAGATTCTGGGAGAAATGTGTGGAGTTGGTAGCCGAGTGCTGTGCTTATGATGGTGTCTATAATCAGCTCAGACACACAGAAGATCCACTACTTCAACATTTATTCTCAAATAACCTTGTCAAATATGATCAATCTCTACCTTGTTTCACCTTCATAGCCTGCTTGTTCTGAGGTTGGAAATCTGACTTTTGTTTTTGTTTTTTGTTTTATTTGCAAAAACAAGGATTTTGTTGGCTGGATTGGGGTGTCAAACACCACCACTTTTCTCTAAGTGGCGGTGATGACTATCCCTGATGAAAATGTCTATATTTTACCACAAACAAACAATTACTATTGAATATGACTACTCTCTCAATAGAAACCCAATTTTAATGGAACCTTCCCGTGAGAAATACAGTGACTAAAACGTCTAAAATACATTTCCTATAGCGGTTGCATTGTGGATGTTTTCACACCCTGACAGCATGGCTTCCAGGCTAATGCTAGTTAGCTATGTTTCATAACAGCCTCACCGATATCTACGCTCAGGTCTCAGTGTTGCGATGTCTCTGCTACTCTTTTAAATTTGTTTTAAAAAAAAAGAAGTTTTTTTTTACAATCTGCTTGGTGGTTTGGCACATTGGAGCCTCCTGTGGGTCGGTTTTGGCCGCAGGCTTTATGTTTGACACCCCTGGTTTATCCTGTTTCCATATTTGTTTCCATAGAAAGCAAATACGCTGAAAACTATTAGGGTTATGTAAGGATCTACAGCCCTATACTCTCTGCCAGTTCGAAGTGTTTGAGACATTGCATTACACCGAATGGACTTCCATAAGATTGGCCTTGCATTTCCATTTAGCGCTCTTAGTGCTCTGGGACCTGTGGGCGAATTCAAGCGTTTGCCCTTGAACAAAGAACACTGCTGTTAACGTATTAAGGCAAGATAATGGTGACATTGGACCTGGCCTGGAAGATACTCCGCAATGTCACTTCTCTTTAAAGCTCAATTCTCTCCCCCGCATGAGCTGCATTTTTGAGTTTATTCACAGACGCCAGAGAGAATCGCCTGCTGTACCATGCTGTATGTACAACGTGCAAACTTTAGCGGTAATGTTTCCTAACTACACAGACCTTCGGCACAGCTGTTCCTCTGCACAATGCCGCGGTGAAAATGTCTCATTAAGTTCAACTGTTTCACTTTGCACCATTTCCTCCAAGACATGAAAGTCTCTGTAGGTTTCTAGTGTGTCGGATTTGGATCGAGGCCACTCTGTAAGGAGTTCTCTGTGCTCAGAAGCTGACGTATATGTAAAACACAGATCATTAACAGTTCTCTGTTTTGGTTTCAACACACTGCAGACATGTTTCAAGGCCTTTTCTGTCTTGAAAATGCATTATATTGCAAAAAGGGTTTTTTCCAGGATTCCTCCCGCAGTCTAGAAACATACGTGTGATGTTAATTGGTGACTCTGTGTTGCACATAGGTGTGACTGTGAGTGTGTTTATCCTGTGATGGACTTTGGACCTGTCTGGATTGTGACCTGCCTTTACCCACAATCAGCTGGGATCAGCGTCTCACGACACTCCGTGGGATACATTCGTGTAGGAAATGAATGAATGGAAGGTATTTCATTGACTCATATGTTCTTGGGCAAATATCATCCAACAGATACAGAATTTCCTCACTGAAATGCTCTCTTTCATACAGCACCAGAATATCCCCCATTGAAGGGTTGGGGCATATGTTTTGTGCAGCTCTCCAACCTTGACTGGTAAACATGCGTCTATAGTAGTCATACACATGAATCCACAATGAAAACCAAGATAAACGTAACTACGGGCATTTACGAGCCCACAGCGAAGTCCAGAAAGGAAAAAAAAAAAGTCTTGTGGCATTTTGATCACCATAAAATGTCGCAATCAAAGCAACTTCACTCAACAGTGCAATCCAAAGCAGACGCAGTCTCTAGCCTTGCAGCTGCTGCAATATAAAAGGATGGAGAGAATGAAAGAGAGTGGAGAATAAAAAGCCTTTCCATCCCTGGAAGGTCAAGTAGACAGGCAGTTTTACTGTATCCCCTATCTCTGCGCCAATGATTCCAGCAGAAATTCACTGAACAGCCCTGTGATAGAAATCACAGAGAGGTAATGTTGGAGACGGGGAACGAGTGGAGTCTTATGGGAGTAGTTTTCCTCACACTGCCGCTGCCCTATAGATTTATGTGATTTGGACGCACCATCTCTCTCTCCCTTTGATGAAATTCAATAGGCAGGCGAATGGTAAAGTGCTCCGAAGCTTTAGAATGATTGCTGGGTGTCTCCCAAAGGCGAAACACCGGGCCGGTCGGGGTGAGCGTGTATTCAGCCACGATAGTCATGTGTGAGAAAATATTTAAATCAGTGAAACTTATTCAGATTGCTGTGTTTCTTCTTAGGTTTTATTAGTCCTTCCTCAGGCAATCCCAGAATCAGCGTGAAGCCTGAGGTTTCACCACTTTGCAACATTATGCTCATGATGTGGCGTCAGGTGAGCTTGACTGAAGAGGTATTTGAAATGTGTCAGGAAAAGGCGAAATTAAGTTACAGCCTCTTATTTGATCTATATCTGCTGACAGGGTGCACTTTGAAATGTATAGATTTTAGAATTTATATCCAGTTCATTGTATTTGTAGTTTTAAAACATAGGGAAAGCAGTGAAAGAATACAGTATGTACCAATGAGTCATTTCTTTTCACTGAAACTTCACCCAACAGAGACATAACACAACGTACAGTAAAATAATCAAAACATTGGGTGAAAGCAAACCATTAAGTAAAATGAATATGTGTATGTATAAATATTGAAAATCTGTCATCAGCATCAGGTCGCAGTAATTTGTCATGTGAAAAGTGTGACGTCATATTCCCATGCACCTTTTTAAAGGATTCTTTTGCACTGTATGTCGATGTAATGAAGGTTGTGTCCATGCCTGATTGTGACGAATGTGAATCAAAGTCTAAGTTAAGCTGGACCTTGCTTTACATTTTTCATTAGGAATGCACTGATACCAGTATACTGTACAACATCCCCAATACAACTCGGCGAGTACCTGCAGGTGGACGAGAGCGGGCGAACGATATCCGCGGTGTGGAGCTTCTTGAATAGTAATAAGAATGACAGACGTAAGGCAGACCACAGTAGCATTTCATATTTAGACCTGATTGCATTTTTCATAAAGCACAGCATACACATGAGGTGAGGGATTTACTTGAGGTACAAGGTTTTATTGTCTTCTCAACTTGACGACAAAGGTCAAGTAGGACTAAAAAAAAAAAAAAGGTTATGACTTTTAAGGTAAATAAGTTCAGAAGTATTACAGCTTGGTAATGAGCAAACAGGAAGCTGTGGTCTCGGACGTACATATTAAAAATCACAGTGTTGAATCTTGTGGCTCTGGGGCTCGGTGCCCACCGGGCCGCCTGGCTGCTCTGTGTCTGCCTTCCTATTGGTGTCTGATGGAAGCGTCGCCTGGCCGGGGAGCTTCTACTGGGACACATTACAGGAACAATCCCACCTGAGAGCCGTGGTTTATTTCTGCGTCCTTCAGGCTGCCGATGCCCACTTTCTGTGTTGCTCTGTGGATGGATACAGATTTGTATTTGAACCGTTTCAGTGTTTTGTTGCATTACATTCTTTTTTTGTCCCGTAAACTGGCAGCCGGTTGGCAGTGTGCAGCCCCGTCTGCCTCACGTCTGGCACAGGAGAAACAGCCCATTATAAATACTGTCTTTTCTGGACTCTAGAGTCCCGTTTACGCAACGTTTTGTAGTGGAAATGGAAAACTTTGTTTACATCGTTTTCAAAACATTGCCAAACTTTCCAGGAACGAAAAACAATGAATTTTCACTTATAACGTCATCGAAACGAGGCGTCAGTCACAACAAAGTGTAGCTCACATCTGTCAACAAGGTGTCATGAGGAGAGAGAAAAAACAAAACATAGTTTTCATACAATAACATCAAGTGAACCCAGGTGAGACTGGTCTCTTTATATGTACATGTGGCATTTCAATATGTGTCATATGACCAGCTAAACAACTGAAAAAGGTCTGATGTATTGTCCTTAGAATACAGGAGCCATTATTCATTAATATTGTAGAACTAACTATATTTATCTGTTAACATTATGAAATGCTTGACTTTGCATTAAATTAGCCTGATATGCAGCAATTTATTTTACTCTTTATCTTCAATTAGTAGCTACAGTTCTTTCACACGGTCATATGATACATTACAATTTGGCCAGCAGGTAGAGAAAAAAAAGACATTTGCGCAACGCACACGTTGATCAACGTCGCTAAACTCTGGTCTCGCGTATGCAGGCACTGCTCTGTTCTCGGGGCCCCTCTGTTCTTTTGACACATTTGCACAAAAAAATAAATAATAAAAAATAGGTGAAAAGTGGCTGCAGACCTGATAGCAGTTTCGTGATGAATAGCAACCAGAGGAGTGAGGGAACATCACATAACGGTGAGAAAAACGATCAACATGAATCTACAAAATTGCAAAAGAGTGGGGAACCTGAACGGCGAGAGGATCCACAGCCGTTTAGAGGCTGATATGCAATCTAAAATCATTTCTCTTGGCATTTTGACTATTAAAAGAGCTTCATTAACAGCAGACGTACAGGAAAGGTGCGACCAGTTGCTGTGAGTAGTTGGGGTTGTAGAGTTGGCGGCTCCTCTCCCGCCGTCCTCCAGGCTTCCCTCCAGCTCCTGGTCCAGCCTGAGACTTTGAAGGCTCGATGTTGAGATTCAGCAGACAGACGGTCCTCCGGGGAGCTGACATCATTAGAGCGGAGAGCAGATCCCAGCTCTTCTTCTGCTTCGGTGAGCGAAGGAGAGAGATGAAGGAAGAAGAAAAAAAGAAGAGCGGGATAGAGAGAGGAGGAGTGGAGGGCGAGTTTAAGCAATGCAAGGTCAAGATCGCTGCACAATTACCCTGGCAGCATTGTGCCCTGGGAGGCCAAAGCCCCTGACTTCCCACCCTGCCAAGGTCGGCCGGGCCACTCCTCAAGACAATTAGCCTCACAATCTTTTTTTTTTTTTGTCATTTCCACATTCACCGCTCACCTCCCTCTCTCTTCCACAACTCCTTCACCTCCTGCCCTGCAAGGTACTTCATATGCTATGCACTTGTAACAGTCATTTCCATGTTGCAGACGCAATGTCTGCTGCAACCCTACATGTGTATTTGTTTGTGTTCTTTACCGTTGTAGTGTATTGCTGCCATCAAGTGGCGTGGCATAAGAGGCCTCATGCGAGTTCCAGCGTGCGCAGTCACCACTGCACGTGCACAAGTCCAAACAAAGTCCCTTTGTTCCATGACGGGGACAGAAGACACACATTGAGTTTTTGCCTGGGCAGTGGCGTGGTGTCAGGCCAGATACTGTAACGTGCGAGACTTCAACAGGACATGCAAACTCTCACTGAGACTGTTTATTGTGAATATGGGTCATCTTTACTCCCTCATGCCTTCAATTTACAATTTCATGGAGAGTCTTTCACGGTAGTTATTGCTGTACAAAAGAACAGTTGGGATCAGTTTATGTTTATGGCTCATTTATGACCTGAGGATTTACAATCAAATAGCTATTGACATGTTTCAAACCATGTCTCCATGACATTATATTACAGCCACATGATAACAGGGCGACCTAAAGATCGTGAAAATGAATCATCCATGACCATCTTCACCTTCAAATCTGTTCAAGTTACAAAACAGAAGCATACGTTTAATACCATGAAGCCTGATCTACGAAAGATTTGAGTATTACAAATGGCAACAAACTTTATTATTTCACACACGCAGAAGCATGAACTGAAGTTCTTGTCCCTCAAAAACACCAAATAACACAATTTGATATATCAAGTTTCCGGCAAAGTACTGGGAGGACAGCTTTGAAAACATTTCCATTCATTAAGATTGAATCTGTTTTTTTAAGACATTTTAAAAGGAGGTGAAAATCATCCCAGCCTGTTCTGGATAGAGGAATTTACTCGCGTAGCTCCTCATGATTTTTATTTGAAGACTTTATTATGAAATGTTTTCTGTTACACTTATCGTGTCGCCCCTTGATGTTACTTATGTGGTTTTTTTGTAATGAAACCACAGACACATGCAAACAAAGAACAATATGCTTTTGCCAAACTACGAAGTTGGACTGTTACTCTGGGTGACTCAACTATAAAACTAAAAACTCCCAGGAGAATATGGACGAGGAGTCATGACACTCGCCTCCATCTACTTTACACGTTCAACTGAGGATCTGTGAGTGTTAACCGCCTCGCCACAATGTAGCGCCTTTTATTACTGTTAGAAGTAGTACTCATAGTAATAGTATTGTTTTATGTGATTTTTTTTTTTTTTTAATACTGTCGTTACTAACGGATTAACATTTTACTGGCATACTATATTTAAGATCCGGCAGTTTATTAAGCACATGAAACGACTTCAATCTGAGTGAAGTTTTCCTCGAATGAAGTCATGTTGAGATCTTTTATTTTTAAGATGCAGAGGCTCACAGCTGAGTTTGTTTATCCCCTGGACTCTTCCATGTGTTTCCCATCATGGTGGGATACAGGAGACAGCTTCATCTAAGTGGGCCCCGCCAATTAGAATGCACAGTGAATCCCCCTGTAAGCTTATTAAATCACTATTATCCCTATTAACACAATGGACATGATCCTCCTCCACCAACTGCAACCTCGTTTTATGTAGCATACACTGCAACAAGCAGCGCCTGTCAGATCATCTAATGTTGTGAATATGCACACACACACACACGCACACGCACACACACCAGGCGCACGCATAATTGTGCAGAAGCACTCGCAGATAGCAAGGCTCAAATCCCAGCGCATGTCAGCGTTTTGAGGGATCATATAGATGCAAATGCCGCCATGTAATTGCACAAGCACTAGATCTGCGCTCTCAAGGCTGGATGCTGTCATGTCAACGGCTGATTCCATCTGCTTTTCATCGTTTCTGGGGGGTTTTTCCTCCCCATCCAAGACCTGATTTCCATACCAACCCAAAGCTTTAGAATCCTCTCATCTTATCAGTTCTCCTCCTCCTCCTCCTCCTCCTCCTCCTCCTCCTCCTGTTCAAACTCCTCCACCAATCTTTTCTGGTACAAGAAGGAGTGATGGAGATGGCAGCAAATAGGCAGATGTCATATAGCTAAACACTGAAGCGACAGCGAGGAGGCCTCCTGCACAGTTTCTGCTCCTCCTGCTCGCCTCTCCTAAAGGTTCCCACTCTTCCCCTTAATGTCTGACAAATGTGGGCACTCTTCATGGGAGCACGTTGCAGTTTTGAAATGGGAGATGCAGCCCCCCCACCCCCGTACATCATTAATTCTACTTTTGGTCCCTGGTGCCTTTTCCCCAATTTCCTTCACCAAAAGGAAAACTCTTCTCCCTCTTTTGACCTCCCATTATTCTCAGCAGGCTTCATATTTTTGCGTGTCAGGTGTGCAGGCTGCATGCTTTCTGCATCTGGGCTCATGGGGATTTAAAACATTCCTTATGCAGGCCTGCATATAGAGATAGATAAAAGCCAGTGTGACGGCAGTGTGATGCGTTACCAATCTACCAATTTGCTGCAAGTCAAAAGAGCGATGATCCTTTGCTTTGGATAAACGACTTGGCTGGAAGGGAGTGTGAGGAGGAGGACGATGCCAAATCTTTTTTTTTTTTTTTTTTTTTTTTTAATGCGGTGATTGGGTGAATATTACATATGTAAAACCCCTGTTTTACTCTGTCTCTTTCATTTAAATTATTTTTTTTAATCGCGGATTCTGCTCTTTTTCTTTTATGTACGACGTATCTACAAATTCACAGATTATCTATTGAGGGAACGAATGTCATTTGCAGTTTAATCTGAAATTGTCTAAGAATGGTATACATGCTACATCTGCAATGTACAATGTGGTTATGACACTGTTCTCAACAGAAAACGGAAAAACCTCTGTTGCGTTTTTGGTGTCTGTTTCCATGGCAACGGAACTCGGAAACACTGAAAATGCCATTTTTTTTCTACTCCATTACTGAGGAAATGGAGGAAAATTCTACCAGAAGAAGCTGCTCAAATGCAAAACTTTTCTAAAACAATGCATTTTCACTTGAACAACTGTTATTAGCAAAACCAGACTAGAGGCATTTATTTTGTAGACATCAAAGAAAATGAACTAGACTCCAATTGAAGTGTCAGGATATTCACCGAATATGTTATAAATCTCGTATGAACTCAACGTGGTTGTTTGCTTTTTGTAATTCTCCTTGCGTTCCTGTCCTTTCTAAAAATGAGCTCTTCATTTAGTCAAGCCAGACACCTTTGATGCATTTTTAACTTCGTTATCGTCCTCGCCACACTTTCCTCCCTCATATTTATGGACAACTTCCCTGCCGTCTGGAGGACAGCTCCTCACACTTGGTCAATTCGAAGTCACCTTTAAGCATTTTTGCCCCTCAATGCATGATCCCTTTGAGCCCAGTTGTTTTTGAATGCCATTTATCCGACGGCGTCGTTTCACACAAATTTCCTTCGGTGTTGATGAATTAGTAGAAGTGAAGCTGGGGTTTGGAACTGTAGTAATGATGATTTTATTGCAAGACAACCAAGCCCAGAAAGTCTGTCACTGGCCCAATATGTATAGTCCGGGCTGGGTATTGTTGCAAGCCATCACCTCAGCTCTCCTACCTTCCCTTCCCCTCCTTCATCTACCACATAACACTTCCTCCAAAATTTACTGGTAGTGTGTGCTGTGCAGGCATGAGATAACGTCCCAGAAGTTTTCCAAGGGCAGGACGAGTGCTCAGACATCAGAGGGAAGCCGCGTCGAGCCGAAGCTGATTCATTACATGTGTTGCATCTGCCTCCTATTAAAAAGCCCAGAGCACTCTGGCTGTCTCTGCCGGTGTCTCACTCTCACTCTGACTGCAAACTACTTCCCGAGACCTCGTCTCTCGCTGCTCCTCGAAAAGTCTTGTTTCTCTTTCTTCCCCCACCACTTCCGTTTGGTTTTGATGAAACGCCTTCGCTCCTTCCAGATTAACTCCAGAATACAGCACTGCAGAGTTTAATCAGGAGTCTCTGAAGCCTGCACACATCAAATATTTGACATCAAATGTCCAAAGATTTATCACGTACATGTGCACATTTATTTTTGTTATGCTCACTGTGCGGTCTTTGCATGGTTTTTTCCATGATGATAAATTCTGTTTTTAGTATTTTGTCAAGCCAAACGTGTACTGGAGTTAACATATTGGCCATCGTCTGTTTAAGAGTGACTCGATGCACCGTCATGTGTTGCAAACCTGCATTGCGGGACTGAATGGCCATGGACAAGTTAGAAAACAGCACATTATTTGATTATCTCAGGTTAGAATGATTTAGAAACGACTGAAAATATTCTAAACTATGGCCATGTGTCAAGCGTTGCTTTTCTTGGTTGTTTCTGTTGCTTTAATTGCTGAAATCCTTCAGTGGAATCAAATTAATTGTTGTAAAGTCTTTCCGGAGACAAGAAACACATTTTTGCAATTTTGGATTTGTTTTGCTTTCATCAGAAATATTTTTTGATCCACAAATGGGTCACAAGTGTGAGCAAACCAAACATTCAGTAATGAATTTAGATATTATAATTATGTAGTATAAAGCCCTGTCCTAGTTTACACTTGTGTGATACAGATGTTGTTGGTCTATCATTCGTGGTAAATTCCAAGGACAAATTTCAAATTTTATTTGAACCTAGTTCCTTATTGAATTTTCAGTCTAAAGTTAAACCATCCAGAAGTTTGAGACTGCTCATCAGCTGCCATTTTTTAATCACTTGCTCATTTCCTTTCACTCCGCAATCTCATCTTCAGTGTTTTAATTATGTCGTGGTGAACGATAGTTTAGGTGTGTGTGTGTGTGTGTGTGTGTGTGTGTGTGTGTGTGTGTGTGTGTGTGTGTGTGTGTGTGTGTGTGTGTGTGTGTGTGTGTGTGTGTGTGTGTGTGTGTGTGTGTGTGTGTGTGTGTGTGTGATGTTTGGTGGACTTGTTAAAAGGACACTTTGTGCAGCACCCGTGTCGGCTGCAGCCGATAATTATTTCAGATTACATTAGAGGAAATTAAACATTTCTTAAAGTAGGTGTGAGGGTGACAAAGTTATCGAGCGCCGACGCAGGAGAGAGTGTGAATGTTACACTTCCAAAAACGTAATTTTTTTTTTTTTTTTTTTTGAGGTTGTTAATAAGATCATTTTTAAGTGTTAGAAAATAATTAGTGGTGTTACAGCAGTCTTTGTGCGGAGATCGGCGGTGCCCGGCGATCAACAGAATCTCTAGTGAAAAGTGTGGAATTTACCCGTGTGAAGAGTGATATGTACGTAATATCAACACTCCTTATCATTTATACAAACAGGATGTGTGAAGTGTTTCAAATGGGCTTGAACTGATACAAGCAACTCCGGATTACTTGTTTGTTTAATATATGACCCACTTCTGGAGCGGTGGATGTTTTTCAGAGCGGTGTTAAAGTTGTGGAAATCTCCGTGTACAGCGGGGCGAGCTGTCATTTCGACATCTGTCTGGACCGCTGATCCGTCCCACCAACAGACCCTTATCAGCTGATAAGAGTGTTTACGCCAGCCTTATCTCTGCCCATTTAATGGCTATGGAGTAGAGTCATAAATGATAATTCCTCCCCACACGAGAGTTTGTGATAGATGCAGCATGCCTGCAGTTATTATGGTCACGGCTTCAACGCAGAAAACTCTTTGACCTGCATGTGGGATGCAAAGTTTATCTCCCACTTTCTGGCATCTGAAAGATACAATCAATACTTTGGTTAAAATCGTGCAAAGAAAAATATTTTTCTTGGTCTGTGTCCAGTTTTTATCACAATTTTGTTACGGCAAGGAATCATTGTAGAAACTTTTTTCACCAGTATTTCCATTGATTCAGTGGCAGTGATTGCAGGTTTTAACGGACAGTGAACATAATTTGAAACTTATCTGGTGCTCAAATAGCATTCAGTTGTTTTTACTCTCCAGGTCACGTTTTCAAATGAAAACAGAAAACATTTGTTTTCTTTTGGGTGTCACAACTACAGAACTTGGTGCCACTGAAAGTGCGACTTTATGAAAATGGTGATGGAATATAGTGAAAACTTTTGAAAACACTCTGACTCATTCCGCGTGGAAAAAAGGGAAAAGGCAACTTTTTGAAAATGCTCCAACTTGGTCTCTGGAGATGGAGGAAAAAGCAACTTTTCTAAAATGCTGCTGCAGTGAATTGGCACCATGACATAGTAATAGTTCTAAATACTCCTTCTGCACGACAACGATGTCATGACTCCCAGTCCATATTCCCCTGGGACTTGGTAGTTTTATAGTTTTCTCTGTGTGTCGTTTCATCACAAAAACAGTACCAACTTGTGGCCTGGCATGGTAACTACATCGTTCTGTGTGTTTCTGCCATTTTCATGTAAATGGAAGCCATTTCAAAACATTGCTGTGTAAACATAAAGCTGTTCTGAAAGTGATACATCTTGGAATCGGGGCCTCAATAGAGAAACAGACGAGAAGAGGCCATGAGGTTGTATGTTTACAATATTAGTGTGTAGTTCTGCATAATCAAGTTGACTGAAGCTAACATGTGCTAAGAGTGAGGTTTTCTACATTTCCATTGAACTTAAAAAAAAGAAAAAGACATTGAATTGTGTGGCTTCTTGGTAGCTTAATAAAGTTTCCTCTCAGCTGTTAGAAAGTCTGGTGTAAGACTCACTAAAGTGAGAGGTACACACTTGAAAGTGAATGAAAAATGTTCACGTTACATGCCCTCTTTTTAGTGAGTCAAAGTGAACTTTGACTTGCAAAATGATCACATGACTAAAAAATAAAAAATGGACCAATATGAATATCATAGGAATTTCTCATGCATAAATCTTCCCAAATTCTCCGACTGCCTGCGATGCAAATAGCATTCATAAAAATCAAAGCCGTGCTTTTTTTTCTCTTTTTTTTTTTGCAGAGGAGCAAAGCGAGTGGGCAGATCTACATAATGTTGGCATCAGAAATGAGGATCTGTTGCAGATCTTGAACGCCGTCCTTCCAATAACATCATTACCATTTTGCCATCGACGGTCTAATTGTTGTTGTTCGCTTGGGAGAAATGGCTGCCTGGGAGTGGGAGTCAGGAGGGAGAGGAGGGAGAGGAGGAAGAGGAGGGAGAGGAGGGAGAGGAGGAAGAGGAGGGAGGGGAGGGAGAGGAGGGAGGGAGCTTCTGCTATAAGGCCTTGTGCTTATCAGTGAAGGGCAGATACTATTCCTATGGTCGTGGCTGACAGGTGAGGTGTGTGTGTGTGTGTGTGTGTGTGTGTGTGTGTGTGTGTGTGTGTGTGTGTGTGTGTGTGTGTGTGTGTGTGTGTGTGTGTGTGTGCGTGTTGCAGTTGTCAGTGAACCCCCGGGACAGGTACTGAGGGATGGGTTCGTATTTGGGAGCGAGTGCATCTCCCCTTCCTCCTCTCCCGCCTTGTTCCTCCGCTCCCCCAGGAGGCATATGGTGAGAGTGATTGGATAGACCCGAGGCCCGCAGGGAGTGCTCCTCTCCCCAGTTCATCTGTTCTAGACGGGGCCCTGCGGGACTCCCGACGGCTCTCCCGAGGTCCCAGTTGGCGGGGAATCAGGCCGAGGAGGCGGCTTGGCTTTCAGGTTGACTGCTTTGTTACAGTGCTGGGCGGCCACGGTGGCCACCCCAGTTAACTTAACACTCTGCGGCATTCTGCACCGCCGAGTACGCACGCCAAATGGCTAATAGGTCACGCCCTCTAATTTATTTGCTGCGTACCTCATTTGTAGGCAGTGTTGCTTTTAATCTGTCCGGTCTTGTCCCGGTGTCATTGCTTGGAACAGAAACACCGTCTCGCTGCAATTTCACAGGCTCATATTTGTAAACCAGCTCACAAATGTGACGTAGTTCTGAGTGCAGTGGGGAGAGCGAGAGAGTTATGGGGGCATTTTAGGCCTTGTATAATATGTGTATCCCTTTTTATGTGGTCATTTATTATAAGGCGAGCTCTATGAATAATGTATGATTAAAAGGCATAATGGATACACTGGGACTCGTCAAAATAAAAGCAAAAATCCATTTGCTCTCCCTGTAGTAAATCCACTAGCTTGTCCTTGGGCTAATTTCCAACTTGGGACTTGGTGGGGGAGTGAGTGCATGTCTTGATTGCGATTTCGGGGAAGGGAGGTGTTGGTTGTGTTGTAAAGTGAGAGAGTGAGAGCCAGGCAGGAAAGGAGAAGGAAAAGTGAAATGACACATGGATGAGGAACAAAGCCCAGAACACCCACCCCTCTCTCTCTCACACTCTTTCCCTTCTTCTGCTTCCCGCACTCTTGTCTCTGTCTCTCACCGTCTTATAGCTCCTTTCCCTTGCCTCAAAGCAGCTGCCACTTCTGAGCCTGAAGAAAATGAAGGCAGATGAATCAATTTGGCCTGTGGCCCTAAAGTGCACTTGTCTGCGCCCCAGCTTGGGCGGGGGGGATAATGAGCCGATAGATTGAGCCGGTGCTGGAGCCCGGCTCTAAGCGCCGAGGTGCCTCCGTCTGCCTCACCACCGGGCCACCGTCTCTCTCTCTTACACACACACACACACACACACACACACATATATACACATACCGCCAATGCCTCCTTGAGCTGCGGCAGCAGTCTGTCGCTGGGTTAATGGGGGTGAGGGTCCTTTGCGCAGGACACTTTTCAGAACAAATTAGAGGAAGGATCTGTATCCGTCATCTTCAGCCCTCCCTGCATTGCCCCTCGTCTCCTCCTCATTGTGTGCGTGGGAAGACCTGGGAGTAGAATAGAGCGTGGCAGTGCTGCGCGAAGGAGCATCAAGACAGAAAAATCCAGGGTGGGTGGGGGGCCAAAGGTCCAAGATCCTAGGGTAATGAGGACTGACACTGGGACATGGCTGAGGCACAGCCTCCTTCAGTGAGGTTGACAGGTGATGGCAGGCTGGGGAGAGACGGGGCGAAGTGAAAGGAGCTGGTGCAAAGAGAGGGAAAGCGAGGTCAGAACTAACAGCTTCTCAGATTTGAGGAGGGAAAAGGTGGGAGACCATGCAGCCATGCGATGCCCCCCCCGTACGGTGAAGAAGGAGGGAGGATCAAAGGAGCAGGACAACAAAGCATCACCCGCCAGCCTCGAGCCAGCTCCCTGCTGACAAGCCGCAGATTGATCGACACTGCGAGGCGGAGTGAAAGGGAAAGTTAGCCAAGCCTAGCATGAACTGTTTCCGTCAATGCCTCGGCTATCCCTCTCCAAGCAGGGGAGGGGGCTTTGTGACTTCACCCAGGGTTAGAGTAGTATAAATGAGCAGACCCAAGTCGGCACTGCTCAACTTGGGGGGAAATTAAGATGCTGGAGGGCCCTTTGAAGATAATTAAAGAGCACAGAGCGGCAGCCTCCAGAGACGGACGGCAGACATGTTCAATACCGAGACTAATGGAGCTAATTTCCAGTACATTATTCATGTAAAACACAGGCTTTCACTTAGCTATGTTTTTTTTTTCTATTCCTCTTGTATCTGTCTTAGTAACTCCTCATCCCACCCACCACCCCACACCCCAATACACACGTACACGTGTACAAATACACATAGATCACTTACATTTACTTTCTGCTTCAGCCTGATTAACTGGGCCTCATTGCTGTGCAGGCAGAAGCTCCAAAGTAAAGAAACTTTATCCACACAGAAAATTCTGTAACTCTTAAAAACAGCGAGTTGCCCAGGAACTGCTCCCTTCAGCCTGCCTAGACTGTATTTCAGAGGTGTTACCTCATGATGGATAAGTGTTATGACCTTGGACTCTGTCACGACGGGAAAACAGTCACATTTCTGGAGAGACCATAAGCACCTCCCTCAAGCTCAGTAACTTGTCCTTTTACATTAATGAGTAGACAAAAAAGAGAAAAACAACACATGAAAGCTTTACAATTGGGAGCTTAGGGCCAATTAAGCACCTCCCCAGACAGGAAATTAGTCCCTACCTTAATCACAGGCAGTCAAGGTTGCCAATCTTTTGTCAGAGTTGGTGAATTCCTGCCTAGATCAATTGCTATTCTGTCCCATTGAACTGCAGCTCGGGGAACGTTCCTTGCACGCTACATCATTAACCCAGGTGCCTAATTAGATGCTGTGCTCTGATCAATAGCCAAATTGATTGCTGACTGGGTAATGTAGCCCGCAGGCCCCAGAGGAGACGGAAACACTTTGGGCACCTTCAGGAATTTGTCAGAAACACTGATGCTGGGTAAACAAAGTAATCAACGGAAGCACTTGAAGGCGACGTGACGGTGACTGTACCCCGATGTCTCTGCCGCTGCACTTGCCTTCCTGCTAAGGAGGATTGCTCTCTTTCTGCTCTCCTTGAGAGGAGGAAATCAAAAGGGCCACCATCTATTTTGAGATTCAAGGAGTGATTAGGCCGACAGCAGAGTGAGAGAGGCCGAGGGAGCAACGGGTAGAGGTAGAAGTCAAACCTGATTAGGCCCACCTGCCAGGTTTCTCTCCCTTCCATCTCCACACCCTGATTGCTTGGCTGTGCACCCCCCCCCCCCCCCCCCACCCCCCACCCCCTCCTTATTCTTCGCCACTCTCACTCCATACCAGCCCCAATCCTGTCACTATTGACCTCAGTGCACCACTAATGCCCCTTGGCCAATCAGCATGGCTGCCCTGGCGGCAGCAGGGTAATTAAAAGCGAATTGTGTCTACTTGGCATGTGAGCTGGTGGGCACAAAGGTAGACAAACACTCTCTCCCTGCCACCCTGCCTCCCTCCCTCTTTCCCAGCCAGGTGGTAGCGAACAGGACCTGTCAGATTAGCTGATGACCCTTTTAATTCTAGCCCAGCCGGGGGCCATAATTGATATTTACCGGGAAAGGTTAATTGTAGCAGTGATCTGCTTAAATTACAGTGGAGATCAGGAGACCGGGGCCAGACACCACACTTGCCACCAGGGGAGCTGCTACACGCAAACTGCTACTCAAATGGATTACACCCCGCGGCCATCACGGCTGTACTCCAAGGTGGGAAAGCGGCACGGGACGCTGTGATTGGCTGGTGCTGCACCAGCTCTGCGTCTTCCTTGCTGAGTTCGCCAACCTCCCATCTGGCTGGGAATTTGGGTACACGCCAACTGAGGGACTTGATGGCCTGCAATAAAACAAACCATCCATGTTGGCTTTAGGGTTACCACGATAGCCGCTGCAGAGCACACATGCTCATGTTGTATATTTAGGTTGCAAACAGTGTCTGTTTTGTACAGGTTCAATTATTTGTCTTCACACATTTGATGTTATCTGTTTGTGTTGTTTTTGTTTGTTTTAAACTCTTATACTGGTCTCAAGAGGCTTCAAAATTAGTGAGTTAATGTTTCTGAGGCAGCTGGATGAGTATACAGGATGGCAATTTTAGTTCAGTAATATGCCAATTAAGGCAACACTGAGCATGTTATATAATCAATCAATCAATCAATAAATAAATCACATTTTATTAATATGGCCCTTTCAACAGCCCAAAAGGTGATTAACTAACAACTTAAAAGCAACAAATTAACTTAAAAAGAAAAAACATCACTAAAATATACATCGAAGAGAAATAAAACAACATAAAAAATATGATAAATTAAGATATTACCATACCACCAGGCATTAAAAACCATTTTGGATGGAAAGGTTTTGAGTTATAAGATCTTGTTTACACAACAACGTTTGATTTAAAAACATCGTTAATGGGTTTTCATCTCAGAAAAGTTTTGCATTTATATGACAACATTTGGAAAACGACATCAGTTTACACTGAAATTGCAGAAAAGCTAAAAATGAAGTACTTTTCATATTGGGCCACTAGTGAGTGCTGGGGTTTTATTCTGAGCAATAGGCTATAAACATTAACAATGGTGAGTACTCGAAGATTTGCATGGACCCTCGTTGAAGTTGCATTGCTGCTACATGTGACTCAACTAATAAACTATAAAGTCACAGGAGAATATGGACTGGGAGTCATGACACTGGATGCTGCCATTGTTGTTATTGTCCATTTACTCGTGCATGTGCAGAAGAATGATTTGCTATGGCCATAGTGCGCAGTAGCAGTGATTCAGAAGAGTCGGAGCAATTTCAAAAATGTCTCCCTGTTTGAAAAAGTTGCATTTTCAGTGGCAGTGCATCTTTGTCCTGTAAACCGACATCCAAAAAGCAATGAATTATATCTTATCTTGTCATTCCTCTCCATGTCTAAAATGCAACCAAAATGGAGAAAGGTTGTTATGTTAATGTTAATGTTAATGCTAATGTTTATGTTTATGTTCATGTTTATGTTTATGTTAATGCTAATGCTAATGCTAATGTTAATGTTAATGTTAATGTTATCTTCCTCTGAGTGAGAGCGATCCACTGGTCACACGTGTGGTATGGTATGATGGTCTCCATAGACCCAGAAAATGTTAAAAACACTTGTTTTTGTGTTGTTGTTTTTTTTTTTTTATGAAACCACACATGCATGAAAATAATATGGTGTACCGTATTTTCTGCCCTATAAGGCGCACCGGGTTATAAGGCACACCTACATTTATTGACATAATCTACAACTTCATTCACATATAAGGCACACTGCCCTATAAGGCGCATGGAATAGACCAGTGGTTAGCAACATTTATGCATATGCTTTATTTTGAAAGTCCTACCTGCAGCCTATGCCAGGAGGACACTACACACAAAACCTTCTTCACTACTGGTTGACAACTTACAACTACCGGTAATAATAATAATAATAATAAACTAAACTACATGAACTAAGCAACAAAAACACAACACAACACAATTATTACCGACACCACAAACCAAATATAACCCCCAATAATTGCATTTAAAACACCACAAACAGCTGCAATGAATTATGGGAGTTTCTATCGGCTGCACTGAGGAGCTCAGGTTGAATTTGTCATGCCTTGCAGCGACAAATTCATGTTTTGTGTTGTTGGAGGTTATTGTGGCTCGTTGTTGGGCTTGGTGTTGTGTTGATTGTGTTTATGCTGTGTTTTTGTTCCCCAGTTTAGGGAGTAATTATTTCATCTAGTTTATTTTGGTTTGTTAGAATGTTGGTGTGCAACCATGAGTGATTAAGGTGTTGTGCGGAGTGTCGTCCGCTCTGAAGATCCGGTTGTGAAGTTAGAGTTGTCAGAATAAAAGCTTCTGGTTGTTCAGCTGTCAAATAGCAGTCTCGAGTAGAACAATCATCCATATATAAGGTGCACCGGGCTATAAGGCGCAATGGCAGATTTTGAGAAAATTTGAGGTATTTAGGTGCGCCTTATAGGGCGGAAAATACGGTAAACATTGACGCATCTCTGCTGCATTGTCCTACTCAGTATCTAGTGCTGGTAAGAAATGTATCTCAGCTGACCCATATGTTTTGTATTGAATGGCAATCAATGAACACATTGTTGGACAAGTTCAAAAGAGTGAGCAGCACAAACAACAAACACATTGAAATATGGCATTATTATTGTTGTCGATGCAGAAAAAAGTGTTAAGGTAAGAAAGTACTACACATTTCAGTAGGGTTGAGTTTTCCCTGTTAGGAAAACGTGGGTGTTCTCAGATACTCGCAGCACCTTTGTCAAATACATGAACAGTAAAATCACCACAAAAGTATACAATTGTCTAGAAAACGTGTAAACAGGAATTAAGATAATGCCATTCGATAATTGTGTAGTGGGATTAATTAAAAAGAAGGTCTTTTAATCTGGAAAACTGAATTGAAATTGCTGTATATTAAGTGTTTATACGTGATGCTGTGTTCATGTTGCTGGTTGTTGTTGTATGTACACGCGTGTTCTACTTCTACTTCACATTTAGCCAAAGTACAAACTGACGCGCAGCTACGAGACACAGAAACTTTGCGTTTCGTTTCATGTTGAGAAGAGAAAGAAGTGCGGCCCATTACATGTCAGTTAAAGTCATTTGTTGTTGTGTTGTCATGCATAGTCGCCTGCTTAGAGGCTGTAGTGACTGACAGGAAATGATATCATCTGGAACATGAGACATTGTTGTGCGAGTGATGGTTCTGTTTTGCGCTGTGATTTATTGCGCTGTCTGGAGTTTTGATATAAAATGGATTGTTTTGTCCCCAGCGGCTGTGCCCGGTTTGAAGCTCTTGTAATTTTCCCAATAAACACAAACCGATGTCAGAGGTCACATGAAGATCGATGCACAATCTCCAAAAAGTAAAAGTTGCCTTTTATTTATCAACAAACCAAGCAAATTACTGACTTCGAGAATAGCTTAACACGTAATTATTATAACGGCATACAGACACTGAATTGTAGGTAATTAATACAAGCTACTTGTTGTTTTTATCCGAGTACTGCAGATTTGTTGCTGCCCTCTTGTCGAACGTCGTTTTCTTTTCATACAATTAAATCTTTATTTGTGTGTTGCATGAAAATTGAAATAAGATTTTTCGCTAGCACCGACTGACTCTGGGTCACATAAGCCAACTTTTGTCAATGTATTCCTGTGAAAAAAAAATCCAAATAGAAGACAGAATTTGTTTGTTTGTTGCATCTATGCAAGCGAGATTTGTTTGCCAACTTCAGTCTTCATGACAGCAGCTGAATGTTACATCTAAGTGTTCATATCTTGTGGGCATGTGCAGCTTTTAGCCAGGATCGCATATGCTGAAATTTTACAACTACTTTGGCCAGCTGCCAATGCAGTACCATTGTATATATAATTTTTCTACTTCTTTGTTTTCATACATTTGATGGTCTATTGGATGCAATCCATCTTTCTATACCGCTTAATCTAACTTCACTGGAGCCTTTTCCATCTGACTGATGGCGAAGGCCGTCTACACCAGTGTCCATATAGGCAGTTTAAACTTAGTAATTAAAATCTAGTGCATGCTTTTGGACTTTCTGAGGAGACTCGAGTACAGGTGATGAGAACTCTACACAGAAAAAGAAATTCTTGCTATAAGTGGAGAGTACTAACCACTATACCACTGTGCAGCCACCAGTATCGCATATTATATTTCTTTGAACAGTCCATTTAAATTCAAACACAGATTGCTTCACTTAACGGCATGAAAAAAAAAACTTTTTACATAAAATTATTTCATATTAGTCATCGTGTAACATTTTCTTTCATTGAACTTGTACGATCCTTCGTAATCAAACCGGTTTGGATGAAGCTCCTTCTGTGTCAATCTTGATAATAGATGCATCGATGGCACATCAGACGTGTTTAATTGGTCAAGCCTCAGGCAAACACAAAATGAGCATTTCTTTCGCTCGGTCATATCCACAGACATATTCATCTCGGGTCACTGATATGGATCAATACCAGTCACATGCAAATAACCTCTTCTTCAATAACCTCTTTGCTGTGCAATGATTATGTCACTTATGACACGAATAGCACCAATTTTTATATTCATTGCTGTAATGAATCACGTTTAGCTTAAGGCAAATCCTATTTCAGGAATTCAATAAGTGAAAAAAAATAAAGTGCCAAGAATTGCTCTGGCATGGTCTTTGATATGTGGCCATTTGATACAACAATTTTAATCTTCTCCTTGCCACTTTAATAAAGTAGCAAGTCATTCGGCAGTAACTTACATCAGAGCAGCTTTTAGGATTACACTTTATGCCTCACGAATGTTGAAAATGTAGCCATAAATCCTTACCTCTCAGACTATATTACTCAGTTGTGGAATGAGTGGCTTTCTTTATTAGGGGAGTACATTATTTAAAGATGGCCTCTTGTCTTTCCTGTAGATCAAACCCCTGGCACTGCGTCCGGTGAAATTCAGCGAAGACGAGACGGTGCAGGAGCTCAGTCGACCGCACAGGAGCAACTCCAAGGAGCAGCTTAGTGAGGTGAGTCGACGGGCCAGACCTTTCCCCTCCTCACAGATGTCCTACAGAGAGCAAGGCTATCCATTTTCACAGGCTCAAGTAAAGAACCCCTGAAGTGGGATATAGAGAGCGGACGGACGACAGCGGCACTGAGGCCGAGATCAGAGGACAGCTGGTTCAGTAGCTCCTGCTGTTCTCAGCTCTCACTTCATAAAAAGTCCCCGTGCGATGGGAGGAAGGCCGGCTGACTGGCAGGAAATGATTACGCTGGTCACACAGCGTCACCTACCTGGCCTGGCATTACTTAAAGCGCGGCGTGGGTGAATGTACACACGACCTGACGCGGCTTTACCAGGTGTGGGCTGACCTTGCCAACCTGGAAATGGAATAAGTTCAAGAAATTGTCCCAATTATCGCTTCGCTGACATCCATATGCCAGCGCATTTAGTGGCTGAGTAGGTGGCAAAGCAAAATGGAAGCCAGGCATTGCTGCAGCATAAGGGATGAAATAATGCAATTTAGATACAGGGGAAGTAATGAGAATTTATGCAAAATCCCAAGCGGCTCATTTTAAATGAATGTAGAAATATGCTGCCTAACTAATGGCTGTCAAGCAGGCCTCCCAAACCTAACTAAATTCAATCAGACTGTTCATTTAGCCGACGAAAGCAGGAGGAGGGAGAAAGCACGAAGGAAGAGGAAGGGAAATGTGCCGCTTCCCTTTTCAGCAGGAATGAAACGACAGAAAGAAAAAGATTTTAATGAACTTATTAAAGACATTGTTTTAAGTCATTCAGTCTTGCAATTGAAAATCCAGCCTTTTGAAAAAAAAAAAAAAAATCACCCAGCCTATTTTTTTAACCCCCATCTTCATCCTCTCTCTGCTTTTTCTTTCTTTTTTTAGGTAAGCCTCACTGCTCGATGTCTCTGGTGCACTGCCCCCCCCCACCCCCCCCCCCCCCCCTCTTTCCCGCATACTATTTCTCTTGAATTTGTGTAACAGGCTGTCTTTTAATGAAAAAGTCAGAAGGAAGAGGCGGGCTTGTCAGATAAAAGACCGACGCTTGTTGACAGCTCTGACAGGGATATACGACAAGCTCTAAGAAGGAAGGTGGGGAGGTGGGGGGTGGGGGGGGGGGGGGGGGGGGGTGCACACGAATGAAGGGGGCGGTGGAAGTTGTGGTGGTTGTGGTGATGTGTGGGGGGGGGGGGGGGGGGGGGGGCGGGCGCACTGTTGAAAATGGCACGCTGTAATCGCCGCCGGTGTTAGATGTGGCATGTCTCTCTAATCTGCTGCCAAATAAATGGTGCACAGACGCTGATCGCTGTAGCCATGCCATCTATATCTATCCATCTCCCTCCCTCTGCCTGTCTTTACCTTTTCTTCTCTCTCTCTCTCTCTCTCTCTCCCTCTCTCTCCCTCCCTTATGGGAGTCCATCCTTCCCTCTGCTGGCTGCTTTCCACTCACTGAAGGCCCGGACGTGACACACAGCGAGATTCTTCACCAACACCCTTATATTTCTTCCTTTTTTTTTTTTTTTTTTTTCCCAGCTCCATGAAATCTCCACCACCGCACTGAGAGCACTGCTAATTTTCGTAAAATACGCTCCATCACATCAAAGTGGCTCCCCGGCTTTAAGAGCTCTTAACTAATGATGCCGCGTCGGCAACGAGTAAAATGGATTTCTCTTGTCTTACCGCCAAAGGAAATAGAGACAAATGCGACACGCGGACGCGCCCGCCTGCCCGCCTGTAAAAACAGTCATGCATCAATTTGGGAGCAGGGGGTGAAAAAAAAAAAAAAAAAAAAAAATTGCAGGGGATGCTGTTTGTTCATTGCCATGGTTGGGTCTTTATCTGTTTATTTTGACTAGGTAATTGTGCCTGCAGTGCAGCGGGGCCCCGGCACTAAGCCACACAGGGATTAGGGAAATGTGAGGTGGGAGAGGGGGTGGGCTTCACTGCATCTGTGTCCTGTGGAGGAGAGAGGGTGGCAGTTGTGGTGGGTGCTGTCACGGCTTCCAACATCCTTCCACGTTCACCAGAATTCGCTCGTGCCCACCCACCTACCTGCTCCCCCTGCCACAGGGGGCATACATGATGGTGTCCTGTTTCCCATCGCGATACAAGCAGCTCAGATTGGCCCGCCTCTTGGCCTCCCCGCAATGACAAAAACCAATAGTCTGGGTTGGGAGAAGATGAACTGGACCCTCCCCTCTTATCGCCATGTTTTTCTTTTCTTTTTCTTTTTTTTTCTTTTTTTTTTGTAAGGAGAGTGGAGGAGGGGGCATGGAAATGGGGAGAGGATTAGGGGGTGGATTTAGCAACATTTCTCTTCTCCGAGGCTGTTTAGTTAACCCTTAAATGCCGCCAGCATCCGCCCCATCCCTTCTCGCCACCAACTACCATAACCAGCACACACACTCACACACACTCATCTCCCTCCCTCCCCCACGCTCCCTCTCTGGGGCGGATTCTTAAATCCTTTTGAAGTCCTAAGCGCTGCAGAAATCCATTGAGAGCCATGTATAATGGCTTTTAAGAGAGAGTGTTTAGCTGTATGCCGACCCTATGGCTTATGAACCGCGGGCGTTTTAATGGATCCCCCCCCCGTCCCCTCCCCTCTCTTCCCCCGTTCACCAACACTAAATCCAATGGATTGTCCCTCATTATCATTTAAATAAGCCTCTCTTTCTACTCAGAATGCTCCAAGTTGAATGAACTCTACATCGCAAGGCTAATTCCAAATGGCCTTGGCCTCCGTCCACCTATGGACTCATGCACTCATACGCACACGCACGGGCATACACACACATTAAAATGCACACACAACAGACCACATTCTTTCTTTGGAAGGCACTTTTGGCCTTTTTGTATCTGCACATTTCTGCCTTCGGTGTAGTTCATCCCGCCGTCTCCTCTGGCCTCCTCTGCTTGTGAGCAGAGTGGGAATAGCCTTTTGATTCCCACAGAGCCTGCTTTCCGGTTCACGGCATGACTCCTCCCTAATCGTCACCACAGGGGCCGTCCGGCGAATCAGAGGGGCACATAGGCGTTGATGAAGGCTGATGCCTAGAGCAGGTGTGGGAGAATGGATGAGGGGCATTGGGAGGGTGCAAAACAAGAGAGGCAGCGGCGGCGAAGGTGTGGGGGAGGTCGTTTTTGGATTGAAGGTGGACCTATGGATGAAATTGGTCTCGCAGAAAAGTTCCCTCCAGAGACCGAGGAGGGGGGGTGAGAAATTGCCAATCTAGACAGAGGAATAAAAGCAGTGAAAAGTGGAAGTGGAAGGAGGGATTTAGAGATTGGTATTCGTGCTGGGCGCTGACAGACAGCCAGAGAACAGAACAAAACCCAGCCTTTTCTGTCTCTATCCTGCTCTTGTTCAGCATTTAGAGGACTGCATTAGAAAACACAGGAGGAGTTTGAAGGGCCAAAACACCTTACTACATGCAGAAGAATGTACTTGTAAAGAATACAAAAAGAGACTGCAAAAACAAATCAGCAGAAAATGAATAGAATGTATTATTATTGTTACCATTTTGATTGTGTCTTCATCCCAAGTTCAATAGATATAAAGGTGATATATTTCTCAACCGAAATGCAAAATAAATGTTTTTTACGCATGTTAATTTGTAAATTATAGTCATTGAAAGCTTGTTGATGCTATTCCTAATCAGCGCTGTTTGTTTTGCCCGTGAAGCAAACACTTGAAAAAATGATAAGACAAAATAAGAATGGAAGCCAACATCTTCAGCTGTGGGGTATCGGAGCTGTCACTCACATTCAGAACAACAATTTCTACATCAAGGTGTGTTTCTTTCAGTTTATCTGCTGATGCAAGTGATGGATTTACTCCCGCGTGCCTGTCAATGTCAGAAGGCGCTCTTGAAGGTGCAGAAGTAGGTTTCAAACACATTTTAGTTCAGGGGCCACATGCAGCCCAATTTCACCTTGAGTGGGCTGGACAAAGCAAGAAACTGCCATAATAACCTTCATATTTGAACTTTAAAGTTCCTTTTTTAAGTTGTATCTTTATTGTGGCTCAGAGTTTGTGGGATGAAAATAAATGACTTCAATCGCAGCATGAAACCATTTCTAATGAAACCTTCTACTGCAAAGTGCAGTGGAATGTGCAAATCAGCATCTCCTATCGCTGTTGCATTACGGTTGTTTTTTACAAAGTCACTCTGACAGCATGGCTTTGAGGTGAATCAGAGGTAGCTCGCTTCCATGGCAGCATCACCGTTACCTCAGCTTGCTTAAAAAACAAAAAAGACAACAAAAAAGAATCAGTTATCTTAGAAATGTTTGCCATTTGCTTGATGGTTTGGCGGGCCAGACTGGAGCCTCTTGCGGGCCAGCTCTGACCCACAGGCCTTGTGTTTGACACTTCTGGCTTAGCGCCAACCAGTAAATGATGATATACGCATTGGGCCCTGAACTACAACACAATCACACGTATTTTGAAACACGAAGACGATTAGACAAGCAAATAAATACATAATGCAGGGTTGTTGTTTATATATCACAGACTGCACATATTGAGGTTTTCCCTCGTTCTGTTCGTCACCAGGACAAGTTGAGCTAGATTCCCTTGCAGGAGGTGAGCGATTGTGTTTGGAGCTGCTGAGCTCCCATCGTTGTGCAGGCGGGAGTGATGTGTGCAGGCGTGGGGTACATGGCAGGGCGGCGAAAAGGTTAACGTGAATATTGATATTAAAGTGACGCTTCTTCATCATGTCTGTGTGAGCGAGTGAAACTCTCCTTAAAGGTCATCCCTGTTCTCCTCTCTCTCCCGACAGAGTTCTACTCACTCGCTGTCAGGCCGCGGCTACTCGGTAAGTGACATTTTCATGCTTCATAGCTTTACGGCAGAATTACAATCTCCAACGACCCGCTTTATGGCCCCGGCGCTCGACATTTTAATTATGTTAAATAGAGTAATGGAGAAATCATGATATTAGGAACATTAATTCTGGCTGACTGACTGATTAAATTGCGAGAAGGTGTCCTGCGCTACCTTGGCGAAAAGAGCCTCGTTTTATTGGCATCGATCAGCGCCGTTCGCCAGCGCTGCAATTTGCCTGTCAGAGTTTTATATCTTCTTCCAGTGACTGTCAGTGGAGGATCCTCTTGCGCTCATATCTGACAATATGCCTGAGAGCCTTTTAGCTCCTCGTGCTGCAAATAAAATTCCTCACTAGCGCCCAAATGTACATCTCCACCTTCAGGAAGATCCACAGCAGTTCAAAGCGGCTTGTGATTTGTTGGAGCTGACTGATCATTATTCGGAATAAGTGAGATGTTGTTTAATCATGGAACGTGCAGAGTGTTGTTCAAGGTAAATGTGCCCCGGAGAAGTCTTTAGTGATGCCTCGCAAAACATCCGCCCAATCCTTTCCGACGTACGCTCGCTCACAAATTGTCAGCGCAGGACTATTTTTATCCCTTGAAAGCATCTGTTGCCTTGCCCCAGTGCCTTCTGGAACTTAAAATTTGCACTCTCCCCCTCCCATTGTTTCAATGATGTGTCTCGTCTCTGGGTAATACAGACAGCGGTCGTCCTTTATGTCCTTTGCTTAAAGGGAGACTCATAAGAGGAACATTCTTTAAAGTGTGCTACTTTTAGCTGATGAGTGACATATGGCAGTTCTTATTGCAGCTTGGAAGCAATCATCCCGACAAACAAAACAACTATAAATGGTTTGTCATCCTTAATCTGCCTCAAAGGACTGCAGTTAAAGCACCGAACAAAGCTTAACTTCAAAAGACATTGATCTCAGCGAGATCTCTCCCTCTCTCTCTTTTTTTTTTTTTTTTTTTTTTGGTTTTAATAGAACATGTCACATTCCTATTCCCCAGCGGCCGCAGACTCACAGATGGATGAAAACAAACAAGACCTTCCAAAAAAGCTTGTGGAGCCCTTTGGCTCGAGCTGTCAGTTTGAGTCGGCGGGGAACGAGGCCCGCTCTTTATCTAAAAAGAAGAAGGCAGGAGTCAGAGAGACAGGGAGAGAGGGAAGGGGGGGCAGCGATGGAGGTGCAGTTGGCTTGGAATTGGTGATGTAGGGTGCAAGTGGTGGTGGTGGTGGTGGTGGGGGCATTGTGCACGCAGAGCAAAGTCCAGTAACGAAGGCAGGAAGTTTCATGTTGTCTGTCTATCCAGTGGTGCTATCTGCAGCGTTCGTAGCCTCTAGGCACCTCCTGGGTACTGAGCTCTGACTCTCAATCTGCTCTGCTGCCGGGCTCGCTTGATTTCTGGGGGCTGCTTATCTATGAGTGCTTCAGGCTTTACAGTATGATGGTTTTGAAGGGAGGGTGCACAGGGTGTGGGGTCGGGGGGCGGGGGGTGGGGGGTGGAGGGGGGGGGGGGGGGGGGTGCTCCGGGGACCTGCCAGGCAGAGGCTGAGCCAGTATGGGGGTGGGGAGGGGAGTAGGGCAAGGAGAAGACCGGGGGCTGGATAGAGCGTTATTGCTGGTGAAAGCGTAAAGAACGAGGCTACGTGTGTGGGTGGAGGGCCAGTTGTAAGTTGTGGAGGGTCAACGAGGCGGGCACGACGGTACAGTTAGTGCCACTGGCCACCAATAGCAAGGGTGAGCTATCTGATGGTTAGCCCCTGGTGCTGATCCTAGTCTACCTCTCTGCCTCCCTGCAAACAGTACAGATAAAAAAAAAAAATGAAGCTTGGTGGATGTGGGCTGGCTAGCTGTCATGAGGCAGTATGGTTTGATGAGGGAATCTTTCCTGACAGTTTGTTTTCTACTTCTATGGGAGATAACGCCTCTTCTTGTTTATGCTTCCATATGTCTCCTTACTTATGTTGCCTGCCAGGCTCGAATGGCCTCATTTGAATGGTTTACACTAGAATGTATAGGAAGTACTCCACTGCCAGAGTCATGAACAAGGGAAAACTAGAGCCACCACAGTGTTTTGGATGCATCATGTAGCTTTTATACCATCTTAAAACACTCCTGCTGTTACATAATATTTACCTGCTGGTTTAATCCCAATATAATATAAGCCAGGTTCCTGTCTGTGTTTTACTATATTGATTTAGCTAAAGGAAAAAAGCTAAAAGAAAATAAAATTCAAATTCACTCATTTGGGTTAAGTACTGCGCATTTGTTACATCTTGTGAATTACAAACTAAATACATATTTCTGTTGGTAGATGTGAAGTTTTCATTGCAGACAGTAATTGCTGACACAGCTTATACACCTCCATATTTATTTTAGTTGCAAATTAAGATTGCAGCTTTGCTTGACAGCCATTGAAAGGGATGCTAAAAATACTGCATTTTCTTACTTGAATACATTTTGACATTTGCTAATTTAAGTATGTACAAACAACACATACAATGACAGGAACCTTGTCAAAGTATTCCCATAATATACATGTATAATCCTTCTTCCATTTTACTGCACGTTACACATCATACTTGCTTAATTAAGATTGAACATCACAGTCATGGATAAAACATAGTGAAACACTTACAAAACACAAGGATCAGCTATGTACCTGATTTACTGTAATTCAGAGGAAATAGCCATGGTCTATCTCAATATATCTGCTTTATTTGGTGAAAGCTACATATTCATTGCAATTGAACAATACATTTATCCAGTTTATGATAGAATTGCAGTCACTTTCATCCACCTGCCCCTCAGCATCTTTTTTTCCTGCTATTCAAGGGTGAGGGCTAATCTGTGCAGCACTGTGGAGTCCAGCGCCGATATGTGGCAACAGGACTGAGACTTGCTATCTTGCTCTCTGTGGAAGACTGGATATGGAATTGTTTATCGGGCCAACTCTCTCCTGTCTGCTTTGTGCAGGCTTCATTATAGCCCCGTCTATGTTTGGGAGACAATATCTGTGGCTTGTTTCCTGCGCTGCTACCTGCTTGTTGTTCCAGGGGAGATGGGTCTGGGCTCTGGCGATTTATCATCCTCTCAGGGGCTCCTTGATAAAGAACCCAACATCCTCCTCTGCGCCTAGGAGATATGTGGAGCTAGAGACAGGAAAAAAAACGAACCGCAAAAAAAATAAAAAAATCTCACTGCAACTATCTGCCCATCCCCTTACCCCTGGGCTGGATGTATTGTATCGTAGAGGAGACGTTTTAGCTAAGCGAAAAAGACAACTCACCGCCCTTTTTCTTTCAGATCAAGTGATGGAGCTACAGTCTCGTACCCCCCGTCGTATTGCGAAACCCAAGGCCAAGCTGCGGCTCATGTTTTCACGGACGATAAAAGCGTCGAGCTTTGTCTGTGACAGTATAATCTGTCTGTTTTGGGAGGGTTTATCTCCGCGATGTCAGAAAGTAAAACCTTTAGCCGGGTGTGTTTGGGTTGAGCAAGACTGCTCGGAGCTGTCAGACACACCCGTTCTTCATTTGCTCAGGCTGTCATAATCACGTTTAACGCTAAATGAGTCTACACTCTCAACGCGGCAGCCTCAGTCATGTGTGCGTTCTTAAACAGCCCTATTTTAATTGATTTGCCATTCACGACCTCCACATGGTGACAAATACACTTTCTCGTCTGAGTGATGAGGCTTTTCACGAGATCTTTATCAAATACAAGGATTATGTTACGTAATTATATTAGAAGCCATTAAAAGCTTCACGCTTTATTGAACAAAGCAACACAGATTCATCACTGGATTAAATGCTAAACACAGCAACTGAAAGGAAACAGTGTGTAAATTAGATCCTATACTGTAATTTCTGCAGCAACACTTTTCCTTCTTGCTCGTCCCTTTCCTCTGTGTATCTCTGTGTCTTCTGACTTTAAAAATGCGGTGTGCAGGTGTCTCCACACCACCGGCTCTGCACATGGTGAAAATTAGTGAAGGAAAGCAAGATCCCAGCAGGAGTGGGCTGGGGCCCTGACATTGTCTTGGCCTTGGGGTGGGGCGGTGCCTGTCAGGGGCCTCTCTATGAGGGCTGTCCGCCTTAAAAAACCTATTTGTTTATCCCCGTGTGCGGTCCGGCTTCAGATCCTGGGCCATGCTGCTCTCTGCGCACCAGGGACCTGGGCTGTTGCCGCTAGCAACAGATAAAAATTGCTGTTAACCACAGCAGGGCCCACAACACATCAATCAACGAGACTGCAGATAAAGGCTGCAGGCTTCTGGGGCCCCAGCTGAATGGCACGGTTGAAAATCCTTTTCCAGTGGCTGAGCACACAGAGCTCTGATGATAGAGGCCTGCTATCATTCAGAGTTGAGGAGGGAAACTTCATTTTCAGCAATGCAGCTCAGGTTTTGTTCTAATGGAGATGCATTAGAACGGCCCCAAACACAAATGGGACTCTGGGAGAGGTCATTTGAATAAAAGGGCGACACTGTGAATTAGTGTTGACCAGGCCTCAGGAAAAAAACGAAGCGGTCCCAGCCAGTTCAGTTTGTTCTAAATGAACTCTTAATTGCTTTTGCCACTTGGCTTTGCTCTTAAGACTGCTTAAAAGCTGGGACGTTCAGCTTCAGCGCGTTCCACATACCCCGTTTGTTAGGACTAAATTGAGATCAACGAGTGGAAATTAGTGGAAGCTGTACCCAAATGGCCCAAACTGGCATTAGTACAATTTTTTTTTTTACACCGGAGGTGACTTTAATGGCTTATTTTAGCATTTCTCAGCCCAGTTCCACCACCCTTAAAGCAAACGCAGGGTGGTGACTTTGGTTGGCTGTTATACGAAAGAACAATACTGATCTTTTCTTATATTAAATCCGGTTAATGTATTCCCAGACAAAGCTCTATGCTATCACCCACGTTGGCGTACGTCCAAATGAAACACAGGCTCTCATGGGTAAAAGTATTACTTTTATCCCCTGAAGCCCAACCTTGATTATCATCATTCTTAGTTTGTCCTGGATGTACTGTCCCCTAACTCACATTTGCCCCACTTTAAACAAATAGCCCTATAATGTAACAATCAAACAATGCTCAGAGGATTTGTTTACTGCAGGCTTTCTCCCCATTAAGTTTCACGGACACTGTAGACAAATAAAGTGGTAATTCCACTTTATCATATGTTACATATACCACAATCAAGCAGCAATTACATGCTCCTTCCATTTGTAAGAGCTCCCAGTGCCGACATGGATGTTTTAATGAGGGCTGTAATGAACGCTCAGGGTGTTTGGCAAGTCTCCGAGATGTTGCCGGGGCTTTTATGGCTCCCCATTATAACGTACAATTTGCATCAGCAAATTACAATGCTCCATATCATTATCCTGCACCAAGGCCCGATCATAAATTAGAGCTCCAATTACAAACATCTATCTGGGAACGGGGAATGAATACGATGGCAGCCCCCCAGAAGCAGGCAGGAGGCAGAGAAAGCCTCCTGTGGATTGCGGGATGAGACTTCCACAGAGGTGTGATATTCTCATAAAGCATCCTTATGGAGAAATCATGCCTCTTAAAGGAATAGGCTGCTTCTTAGGGATCAGGGGGAGAGAAAAAAAAACAACAAAAAAAAACCCTCCGCTTTTTGTGTCTTGGCAGCTCCATATGTCATATTTCGCGGCACACTGCACATTGAACTTTTTGGTCTTTTCACCCACTGATTTTGGTGGCTGACTGTTTCACACTTCTCATTCAAAGCAATGTAAGCCAGTTCATTCAGCTGTGCAGAGGGGCGACCTTGTCTATTGTATCTCAATTCAGACCGAGCAATGTCTCTGTCCCTTCCAATCTCCCTCCGTCTTACTCTGCCTCCCTCTACCCATCCAACTTGATTTTACACTGGAGGGAACATAATAAATCATAGAGATTTATCACGCTGCAGCTTATTAATTTAGCACCACAAGTGTAATATTAGTCTGTGTCATTTAAAGAAGCATTGCACAGCATTACCAATGTCCCCCAGGATATTCACAGGAAGCCATTGTAGTTTGGGCAGAAAGTAATGAGATTAAAAAAAAGAGAAAAAAAACGTATGTTGTTCAAGTCTGTCTTTTCATCTGAACACGCCCTCCCCGGCCTGACTGACATGGAGATGGTGAATCTGCCCCTCCTGAGTGCGAACAGTTGCTGAAGGGGAAACAAACAGTGGCGTACTTGTGATGGCTGTGTTGCCTGTAATCTGCGACCTGTGGCCAAATCTTGCGTGGAGAGGGAGAACAAAAGCCGAACGCCGACGGAACGCTGCGGGCGCCAGCCAGAAACCACCTCTATTGATGAGACAAACGGCCTGCGGGTCTCCCGCAAACCCACAAGGGCTCCCAAACGCTGCACAAACAAAGCCTGAAATTAAGAAGAGCCAGAGGCAGGCCCATTTCTACAGCGGAGATGAAATGTTCCTTTTTCATGGCCTCGGTGGATTTTCGGTGCGGGATTGTACAAGGGCACAGAAACAAAACAACCCTTTTCCATTTCCAGTCATAGATTTTGAGAAAGCGTCTTTTTCTTTTTCTTCCTCGTTTCATTTTCGGCTTCCTCTCCTTTCACACCTCCTACCACACTCTGAGGGCTAATTTTAAAGGTACTAAATCCTCCCCTCTTTGCCTTTCGAGGGTGTCAGATGATGTTTAATTCATATTTTTGTTTTGCATTTTAACCTTTCATGTCTGTGGGATCACATGCATCCATCTTTGCCTTCTTGCTCGCAAAGCCAGAGCAGAGAATGACTGCGAGCCTTTGTTTGAGTTTGAGAGGTCATGAGAAGAAGGAACTTGATTCCATATTCACAAACAGCCCCCGGCAATCATTATTGCTGTCTTTAATGTTTCGATGAATCCATAATGGGTGACCCCCCCACCCCCACCCCCACCCCCACCCCTCCCACCTGCTCCTGTAACTCTTGCTTATACATAGGTAATGCTTCTTAAACCCACACAGGAAAGTTTACTAAGTAGGTCATGTTCTGCCACTCGTCTTCTAATCACTCAACGAAAACGAACACAATTTCCCTCCGTCGGAGCCCCGCAGCCTTGCTCCTGGGATTTCACTGAGCAACACACACACACATTTGATTTTCTGATATGTGTTTTCCCCTTTCGCTCCCTCTCTCGCTCTAACTTGTACCTGGCAGTACACAACCAACATCTACCCTGCCTCCAACTTCACCACCGACATGTAAGGACCACAGCTCCTCCTTCACCCCCCCCCTTGCTGTCTCTCTGTCTTTTTCTCTCAGTGGAGAAGATGCCTGACAGTAACAGCAGGTAAGGTATAAGATTACAGGAGAAGCAGGGGCAATTATACCTCCAGCTGATGCCGGTGTGTTTATGAGGAGAGTAACTGTTAATGACAGTGTTGTGGTTTCTCCAGAGGCCGGAGCACGCTCAGGGAAACCTGCTGTTTTTGTCAGCTTAGCTTCCTGCTCTGTTGCTGTAGATGAGGGGATTTTTTGTATTATTTTTTTTTTTCTGTCTGCCTATCAGATTTTTTTTTTTTTTTTGTTCTTTCTCTGTTTCTCTCCCACGCTTTACCACACAGAGAGTCCTCACTTTGGGGCTGATGTGCTTCTGTGTCGCCCCGCCTCGTCTGTGCTACAAAGTAGGTACAGAAATCCAGGGAAATGCTAAACTAGCATTTGGTTGCCAACTGGTTTGCAAACAAAACAAACAAAACAAAAAAACAGAAACGCTGCTTCTTTGGGTCATAGCAGCTTTGCTTGGTAAATGTGTGTATTTGTGCACACGCCGATGCTCCCAGGCCGGTGTTTGCTACTGCAAGCCTGTCAACAGGGCTTTTGGCTGCCTTGCCACTTCCCCCCTACGTGCTTTCACACACGACAGGCAGATCGCAGCGATTTGAGAGGAGTTTGTGTTTAGATAAAGGAGCTTAATCATAATTGCATGGGGTTTCCAGTGTCTAGCATTGGCACCCTCCCAGTGGCGGCTCTCTTTGGCCCATAGCAATAGGTTTCAGCAGTGCAAGAGAGGCAGTGAAAATACTGCATACCACAAATCTATTTTATAGTTATTTTATGGCAGTGCAAAAAAAAAAAGTAATGGTGAAATTGTGTTCTCAAAATTAGTATGATCTATCCTCAGTGTTTTGTGCAGGTCTGCTTTTAAATATTTAGTGTTGCTTAAATACTATAGTTACACTCTGGCCACATGTGAATCCTCATGTACTTCTGCCTGTGCCAGATGGTGCCAAGACATTATTTGTCTTTTGTTTCCTCTGAGGGTGCACCTGTTGGGTAGAATCGACCTGTTTACCTACCTGTATCTTACTCCATTTGGGAATATAGTAGGCTCTTATTGGAAAAAAGTAATACAACAGCTGTGGGCATTATTAAAATGTTGAAAGTTTTAGTAACATCCATATGCAAATGTTTCACGTTTCCTTGTATACGTTCGTTCTGGGTTTGTCGAAACACAGTGAAATCCCCGGAGGCCGCAGTGGGCCGAGGTCGGGGAGGGGAAGTCTCTTGCTGAGTGTTCCTCTTTTAATCTTTGCCGGTTGGTTTATATCAGGATGAAGCAGGATGAAGGTTATTTTATTCATTGTCACTTTGGGGAAGAAAAGTCAGCCAAATGCCAAAAAATGTAAATGAGTGCCCCCCCCACCCCCCCCTCCAGTCTCGTGCCCACGACCATCCACACTCCAGACCCCGTGCTCCGTGCCCTCAGCGTGTGGTTGGCCTTGGCCCCGTTCACACTGGGGCACATGGGAGATTAACTGGGCTGGCTTACTCACTCAGCAGGTTCCACGACTCCCCTCCACTCATCCCGGCCCAATCTGCCAGCTAACCTCCTGCTCCGCCGAGCCATGGCAGCAGGGCACCGCAAGCCCGGCCCGCCTTCATTACGCCTGCCAGATGGGCTGAGAATTAGATTCGAACTCCCACCATGGAGGGAGGGAGAAGGGAGAGATTGAAGAGGGAGGATGGGAGAGGGGTGGTGGAGGAGAGGGGTGGAGGGAATAAAGTTGCGGGGGGAAGAAAGTAATGGTTTTTGTTTTCATTTATGTTGCAAGTTATTACATTTTAATGTAACACCCCTGGGACCTGGCAGCATTAAATGCCTGTTCTTGAATAATCGACGCTAACTGCAAGCAAATGCAAGGGAGAAATGAAATTAGCGAGCGCAGCAATTTGGCATAGTGATTATCGGCTCCTTGGAGGCACTTCCTGATGATTTAAGAATGCTAACATTTAAGCAAGTCAGATCTCATTACTCTTCAAGGTTAAATCGAGCTGTGTCGGAGGGGAGGCAGATGCCTGATTGGAAATAGTGCTTCCTTGTCTCTCTGTCTCTCTTCATTTCTCTTTGTTCATGCCGAAGCTCCTCACTGCAGCACACGGCGAGCAGAAGAGACTCAGGGCTGAAATCTGTCAGACCCCGATGACACCTTTTGCCAGCTCTTAATTAGATCAGTAATATTCGCTTTCCAAGGTGTAATTTGTCCTTTGCCAAGCATCATGCCTTGTGCTATAAGCGATGCCTTGCTAACCGCTTTAGCCGTGTTCTGGATGAGTGTGTACCGCACATTTCCTTTCACACAGATATATAGCCGGGCTGCTGGATGAGCAAAAGAAAATTGGGAGCTTTTTGAATCCACACCAAAGGGAAAGTGTTTATTACTTTCCCGGCTGTGCCACAAATGTTCTTTTATACTGTATTTTACTGTGCTAGCCTCGCTCGTTCTTTGGAGGCAGAAACGATTTTCAAAGCAATTTCAGCCCTGGCGTCTTCTGGTTCAGTGTTTACCTCAGCCAGCCATACACATCTGTTTTTCACACAAACTTGATCCAATTAGGTGACACCAGACAATGGCTTACTCCTCCACAAGCCCAGCGCAGCGCCAGCGCTTCCTGAACAATGCGGAAGTGTTTTTTTCTTCCATTACGGGGCGTCAGATCCTTTTAAAGGTGTTTACCCGCCGTCGATGTGTCAGCCCAAGCTTCCAAAAGGGGGCTCAGCTGGGGAAGTGATAGGCAATGAGGATAATGATGTGAGTGGGAGCAGTGTGGCGGATGCAGATGGACTTTACCGTGCGCCGTGTTATAAATCCTTCCCCGCCGCTGCACTGCACCGCACAAAGTTGAGGGACAGATGGGTTGGACTTTTATCTCCGCTTTCTAAATTCCTATGAAATCAAAACATTTTCCGCCGTGGTGATGAGATTTATTTAAAGCAAAGCAGGAGCAACAAAGCCACTTTGGGGAATATGTCTATTAGTTTTTCCAAGCTGTTGTTTTCTCATGCGGGGTGGGGGGATCATTGCAAGTCAAATGTAATCATTCCACTGTTGGGTTATGCTCTGTCTCGAATAATAATAATATTAGTTTGGTCCCTGACATTGCTTACATCAGGCTTGTAATTTGAATTTCTGAAACACAAGTAAGCAGGCTGATGTTAATCACAACCAATCACTGATGTTATCGTTACTGTTGTTGTGTTTTTTTGTTGTTTTTTTTCCTTTCTTTTCCTTGTTTATAGCAGCTTTATCTTTTGGCACATCTTGAGTTTTGGCAGGCTGAATTCATTATCTACAGTGTTTCATGTAGTCAATAAACATGGCATCTGCAATGTGGGATTCTGTTTCCTCCTACTTACATGCTGTGTGCGCTGTGCCGCATCTGATGTCTCTACATCGCGCTTCATCTTTGTTGTGGCCAAAAAGGATTTCTGGATTGTAGCAGGGTTACCCCAGGAATGAGGGAGAAAAGCCTCCAAATTGTAACCAGGCATTTCCACATGAAACATTCATGCTTAAGTATGATTAGCAGAGATTAAGGTGGGTTTGTTTTGCCTCTTAGAGGGCCCCGTGACAATTTGGAAATGGATTGAGAGCAGCTTTTGCAAGCGCAGCCTTCTTAATCCTGTGCCAAGAGTTCTCACCCACCTTTGCTGCATTATTTACATTAAAGTTCTCACGTCAGCTTTGGAGCCAAGGGCCTCGAGGTACTATGTGTTAAATTGCCTAAACCTCAAAGTACTGGAAGGATGGAAAATATTATGTTAAGTATTTCCAAGACTTTTAATGGAACATGCTTTGCAAAGAGAGAGATTTGTCACTGCCACTTGAGGGGCTATTCAGGAAGTATTAGTAGACAAAAAAATAATAATGTGTGGCATGACTTTCAGAGAGACTGTGCTCATTGTAATTGGAGCTGTGTCTTGTACATTTTTTTTTCTTCTATTTTCCAAGGCGGAGTGGTCGGATCAAAAAATGGTCTGTTATCCCAGCCAGTGGCGTGAATCCATCTCTCCATCCAAGCTACTCTGCTATCATGTATCCCATTTCCATATCGTCTTCCTATCATGTATATGAGATGGAGCCCTCCCATGTGCTGGATGATGTGATCCCCAGATAGATTCATTCATACATAATGATAAAAGATGGGTTTGGACAGGGCTACTTATTTGACAATCATTGAAGTGCCACTGTGATGGATGGTGAAGAGGACCTCCACCCCTCTCTCTCCTCCCACCCTATAACCAGAGCTCCGTCTTCTGATCTCACCTTATTTATTTTCTCCGGCCCAGCTCAAGGTCTCGTCTCACTTTAAAAGAGGAATATCAAATTAAATTAAAATTGCTCGCTCACCCAAAACAGAGGCCCGCGCGCCTTCAAAATCACACATCTGTTCCCACAATTCATTGCTGCAAAGTCGATCCTCCCCTCTCTCCCTCGTCCTCTCTCTCTCTCTCTCGTTCTCTCTCTCTCTTTCTGGGTGCGTGGTAATGTGAATTATTCATGCCAGCGGGGCCACGGCGTGCTTCATCATGTTAAAGTGCCCATGACATTACTGATGGAGCCACCAATGCCCCGGCACTGCTAGCTATGCTAATGTATTTGGAAGGAGGAAAGAAAAGACATGGCAGCACCTCTAGAGATCAGGCGGACGAGAACAGATCACCTGCTCCAAATTAGGACTTGAAAGTCAAAGTCCTAAACCGATCAAAAAATATGCCTTTATCTTGTGATTCAGGAAACAAAACATTGTTACACTGGTCAAACTGTCATAGATTTAAATCAGTCCTTCAATATTGAAATCATAATGGAAGTTAGCTCTGTAAATTGACATTGTAATCCTTTTATTTTACTTTCTATGGACAATAGAATTAAACACATCGTCTATAAACATTTAAAGAAAGAAGAGAAGCAAACCAAAATTACCTTGATTTGCATAAACTCCTTACCGGATTTCTGTTAAATGCTGTGTAATCCTGTTGTTACCAAATCCTAATAAATACTGTCTTATATAATATATGTCACAAATTAAATCAATTCTATATGAAACTGTTTATCTCTTCAATATAGCATATTGAATGAGTTACTAAGGTGCACTGACTGGGAGTAAGAAAACGAACATGTATTTTACATTTTAATTTCAGAAAGGTTTCGTGTTTACATAGCAACGTTTGAAACAGCAATATCCATCTACACTGAGACAGCAGAAACACTGACAACATTGTAGTTTTCATGTTGGTCCACTAGTTGGCACTGTTGTTTGCTTTTGTAATGACACTATACACACATATGCACACAGAACAATACGCTATAAACATTAACAATGGGAGTACACAGACATTCATATGGACAGACACAAAACGCAATAAAAGTTTTTAATTTTCACTTGAAGATGTTGAAGATGTGCAAAAATACCTTGTCATGATTTTTCTCGAAGGTGGAAGCTGGGCAGGTGACCAGTGAGACAAACACATTCACAGGATTCAGAATTGGACTGTTAGAGGAAACCCAAACCCTCCACTTGTGAAATGATTTATTTTTACTGCAATGGCCGACAAAAGTCACCCCCTCCTTGTGATTTATGGCAACATCACCTGACCAGGACATAAAAAAAAAATAATTGTATTTTGAGATGCAAATAAAGCATGACTTACTCGAAACAGTCTTTAGTGAAAGCAGTAAATTTATCAGAAAACAATCTTCCCTCCTGGTGTTGGAGGTTATGTAGCCATAAACACGAGGCCACAGCTACGAGGGAATCCTGAATTCTCTTTCCGGGATCCATGCAGGTTGGTCAAAATGGCACAAAACCACAAACACGTGTTAAGAAAACTGTTGTTATGTTTGTATTAACTACAGGATTTTTCTGTAATTACCAAATATTGAACATTCTGTGGGATTGTATAAAGGTGGCAGCAGTATTACCACATCCTCAATGGAAAATGAATAACACCAAAAAAAAAAAACGTGTAATTATTTCTCCATGCCTGGTGTTGGAGTGTCAAAAACATTTTATTTCAGGGGCCACATACAACCCAATTTCCTTTTGAGTGGGGCAGACTGGTAAAATAGTGCCGTAATAACATTTAATTCAACTTTATCTTTGTTGTGGTGTTAAGTATACGTGATGAAAATGTCTTTAGTTTCACAAAACCAAACAATTACTATGGAAAATTACTACAATTTCAACATGAATCCACTTTTATTGAGGTAAACAATGAGACACAGCCACATTTCCATAACATTTTTGGAGTTACCAGTGAATGGAGATGATCTATGATGTCAATAGTCTTAAAAGGAAAACGAGTAGATTTGTCAACTGCCTGATATTTTTTTCTTTTTTTTTATTATTTAAATGTTGCCACAATCAACATGCTTTCGAGAATGTTTTTTTTTTATTTGCACAGAAGGAGATTTTGTGTCACGAGCCTAAACATCCTGCACAGGAAAGTGGGAGCAGTCAAACACGTGGATACGTTTTGCTCATTGCTTCGCGTCGCCCACACTTCACCAGCTCACGCTGAGACACAACGTTTTTCATCACAACACCACTCCTCAGATGGATTACCTTTCCGTGCATTACCGGAGTGTGTCTCGGTACTTTGTGTTGCGCCTGTGTGCTGGCAGCTCTAATGATTTGCTGTATTTACTGGAACCCTGAAATTTAATCATCCAGCTCAATTGTGAGCGCAAAGAATTAACTTTGATTGTGATATCGACCGACGAACACCAGTTTAACTTACAAAGTAATATGCTTGAGGTTAAGTGCGTTGTAGTACACATAATGTGGTCCCGGAGTGTGGGGGGAGGCCAGTACTATACCCATGTGGATTCATGCAAAAGAATGGCCAGATTGATAGTATTTCTAAGATAGCACTTTATTGCAGCTTGCATCTCTTTTCCATATCTTCTTTGCAGCGTCACACGAATGGTGGTCTGCTCCACACAATAGTCATTTTTCTGATGCTGTAAATCAATCTCCAGATGAGCCAGTATGCTCTGGCTGGTGTTGGTATGCAAAGTAAACAAGCAGAGAACAGGGAGGAAGCAGAGAGGAGAGGCTGTACAGGGTATGAAAGTATTTCCACTGTCAGTTTGTGTTAAACCGGTCTCAGATATGGTCTTTGTGAAGCTTTTCTCACCTTTTTCAGAAACCGCCCGCGCGTCTGCAAAGGTGCTGGGCGAGATGAGCACGACTGATACTGCGGTTCCCACACGCTCTGCCTTCTGAAATTTCACAACTGATAGCGGTTACTGACAGCGGGCCGGATAAAATCTCACCTGATTGGAAAATATAGAGCATAAGAGGCGGTGAGAAAGGGTTGAGGCGAGCTGAGTAAAAACGAGAAGAGATAGGAGGCCTCGTCGGGTCTCTGAGGTTGTGTCTAGGTTTCAGCTGACTTGTTTCCGCCTTGGCCCTGAGCACACCACGATCTCCACAAACGAACAGGTTGAGTCAAGACTGACGGATAGCAAACCACAGTGGCAATGCTTTATCTTCTGATTGTAAATCAACACGGTGAAAGAGGTTGTGCTTTTATTTTTCTAATGTCTACCTCCATCCATCCATCCATCCATCCATCCATCCCTCTATCCCTCCATCCATCCCTCCAAAGGGGTATGCACATAAAGATGGGTGCATTCCTCATTTTGCATGCACAGACATGTGGAAGCTGATCTCCTAACGTGTTATCACGTCAGACGGACAGTTAAAGTAACACACTCTGTACAATGTTGTTCCAGATCATGCAAAATACTGGGAAGAGTTTATTCTCATCGATTGATGTACAATACACAATGCAATATTTAAGAACTCTGGAACGTTTGTGTCTGTTTATGATGTGTTTGAAAAGGAGATGCAACTTGGCTCAGACTTAAGCGTATATACTCCTGTACACCGCAGTATATTGTGAACTTCTCACTCTATGGCATGATATTTCATTTTGTGATTGGGCCTCTTTCCCATCGCTTCTTAATGAATGAATGAAAACAATCCCGTTTCCTGCAGATCGTTCTCTTGTAAACGAGGCCTAATGTGCAGGCAGGTCCCTCATTTGAACAATCCTGTTAGAGCTCAATCACGACATTATTCCTGTTGGTCACATGCAAACTGAAAGTGTAATCTATTTCCACATGCAATTTAGCTCGATTATGCAAGATTGTAGGAATTCAGGGTCTTGAGGTGTTGAATCTGATTTTCGCCAACTCTGGACAAAGGTGCATTATATTCTGGAGGTCGTCAATGTGTCATAATGCAATCCGGGAAGCAGACCGCTATACAGACTTTTGGGGATTTTAGTTGGCTCCCCGAGTACCTGGATAAATAACACACACGGATAATTAGAATATGCAAACTCCACGCGCACAAAGGCCCCTTCAATCTTTCTTGAATGTAGGGATAATGAGGGGAGAGTGTAAACCACTGAATATTTTCCGACTCCACTATGGAAACCTAAAACTGCTGAAATCTCCATGACGCTCATGCATATCTTTAACCTCACACCCCTGTTGTAAATACTATTCATGTCATAACATATGCCTCCTTGATAGTGGTTCTTTTTTGGCTATGTGATGATGCACCGCTGAAAGTGGGTCCAACTCAATGATGACCCAAAGATGAGCTCAGCCCCACGTAGGCAGGAGATCTGGCCCTAAAATAGCTGAATTTCCAAGCCCCTGAGAGCTGGTATGCTGAAACCGAGCTGCCAAAAGAGATGTTATCACAGTCCACCCACCGTTCTCGCTAGTGAGAAGAGGAAGAAGGAAGGAAGGCAGTAGATGGCATCATCCTGTTTGTTCTTTTTCTGACTTAGCCTGGCATGATTATTCACTTTATCTGAGATCATCTTTGATTTAATGTACTCCCATTTTGCTGCCGTCAGTCAAACGGAGGTGTTATGACGGTGTGTCAGAGTTATTAACTTAAAGTGATTCTACTCCTTCAACAATATACAGTATATGAGATGCGACCAACCGGCAATGCGCACACTTTGATTGAAAAATGCTTCCAAACAGCACAGAACTCACTGAAACATATTTACATTTCATCAAGCCTATAATTGGAACATTTCTTTTAGTTTAAGCCCTTAAATCTCAGCAAATTGACACATGTCACAAAGGGCCCACCCATCCCCCTCCTCCAACCCCCCCCCCCCCCATCCTCCGGTTACAGATGCTTGTTAGCAGAGCTGCCATAGGCCCTCATCGACATGACGGCTCAGTCACAATCTATTACTCTGACTGGAAACCTACGCGCCTCATAACTGGCACCAAATATTGGATTTGCTGAAAAATCCTAGAGAGGAAAAAAAAAAAAAGTCATATTAATGATGAGAAAAATAAACAGGAGGCTTGTCGGCAGAATGTGGGTGGCTGTCCCATGGGAGAGGAATCTCGGGGATATAGAAATAGCAACAGCATCACCCAACAGGGGTTCCACCACCTCCCCCTCACGATCGCTCCCATACTCCCGCCGCCTTGCAGCGATCAAGACACTTGTATGACTGTCGTAAGACAGCAAAGTTTTCATTTACCATCGACAGAGATCCCACTCCGAAAGCAAGCCTTCGGGGTAATGTTAGGTCTTTTCATAAGTTACAAAGATGTAATTAGACAAATTAGCTCAGCAGACACTCGGGGTTGTGTTTTTAATGGCTGCATGTTGCCTAGGTTGGTAATTAGCAGGCAGCCGCTGCTCCAAAATCACACATTGCACCCGAGGCCCTGCATCCGCAACCTGACAACCAGTAGCAGCACGGTAATGAAGGTTTATGCTTCCCACAGGCTTGGTTTGTCTCACTTGCCAGGCAGGTTTGATGTTGGAATTCACACTGGGCCACTCTGCAAATCTCTCGTTTATTCCCCGTGTATCGTTTTCTTCCACGTTGGAGCACGTCGCCGCCTTTCGGAGCGGCGATGTATTCAAATCAAACTGATGTGTTTTTGCCTCAGAGGCACAGACTTTCATTTGAGCCAATCACCTTTATGGCTCAATTCATCAGGGCCGCGGCCTGCGTGTCCAGGTCTGTCGTGGTGAGCAGCAACCCAGGAGCCACTCATTCGTTTCCACACACCCTGCTCCTCTCACACTTTTAATGACTTGCCGGTGGTGATTTTGATGGAGCGCCTGTTGTTTTTTTTTTTTTAATAATGCGGAGTAAATTCCTCCTCTCTCTGACACTACACGTTCTCCTTAAATTGGATTGAGGGTGCTGAATGCCAATTCGAAAATGACCTGGCACAATGCCAATTAACTTGCAAAAGTATTCCTCCATTCATTGTATGTGTCCGTATTAAATTTTGTGACACTCTGTTTATCACAAATATGACTTGGTGGCAAGGTTTTTGCACCCACGCTGATTCTTTATATCCAGCAAGAAATTGATTTTTCCTTCAGTTTTTCATTCATTTGTACACAACCTCCAGATGTAAGACACGTCTTTATCTGAGAAGACATCGCATTCAGGTGCACTCTGTGTCTGTGCAAATTGAATGTGTCACAGTTCACAGTATTCACTCGCAATTCCTCTTATTTAGTGAGCTGCAATCAACTGTGGCTCTCTATATCGGCTGATCAGGAAAGCACGTGAGATGCAAAAAGGAGCTTAGGTTATAATCATGTTTAAGTCTTGAAACGCATAATTATAATCAATTTATATTTGCAGTCTGAAGCACATGAACCAAAGTTTGGAAAACAAAGTTTCAACCAAAAAAAAAGAAAGAAAGAAAGAAAGAAAGAAACACCAGCCATCGTTCGTATAGAATTGTTGTTGTTTGCTGTAGCCTGTCACAGTCTCAGCGGCTTTGCACCACATACTGTCTTTCTGTCCTATTTGTGGGGGCAAGTTGGCACAATGTTCTGCCTTCACTGACGTGGGAAGGAGATGATTGGAACAACGTGCTGTGAGTGGATAGCGCCACACATCCACGGGAGCTTTGTGGACCAAGGAGATAAGGCCGGAGCCCACAGCGTGACAGGGAGAGCGGGACTGGGGAACGGAGGACAAGAGACTGCAGCCTCAAGGCCAGAAGACTCGGCAGAGAGTAATGAGGGCCAGCTCTCACTGAGGATTCTGCCGAAAGAGAAGGGGAGAGGTGGAATAACAACCTTGGAGGGCAAATTAGCCGCCTACGCCGCGGCAGCTGACATGGGAGGGGGTGAAACGAAGAAGCGCAAATGGCAAGGAACAAATTTCAGGGTGGTTTTGATTCCAGGTGCAAGGATTTAACACCTGTTGGGTCAGGCACAATTACACAACACCAGACTTGAATGGTGTCGCGTTACCCGCTATCAGGCAAGAGACCATATTTGGAAACTTCAGCTTTCCTCCCAAACTACGAGTCACAAATGGTTGACAGTCACTGGCTGGGTCACCGGGGCGCTGTGCTCAAAATTGAGATTGCACATGTGAGATTGCAAAATGATGACAATGCACGACACACTTACTTTACACGTATCACAAAACAGACTGCAAAGCATCGCTTGTGTCCAGGCATTGCATCTGATTAGAAAAAAGGGACTGAAGAGTTGTGAAACTATGCTTGGTTAAGATAAATAAAAGTATTATAAATGACATGGCTCCAAATTCATAGCTGCCACACACGTTCCATTTGTCATATTGATTGTGAATCTTCAAGTAGTCCATGAAAACAGCGGTGAAGGCTGCACGATAATATTATTTTATACATTAACAGGAATACAGAAGTAGATTCGGACAAATTCAAGTCTTAAAAGTAAAGTGCAGACACATAATTTTCTGCATTTTTGTTTCAGAAAGGTTTCACATTTATACATCAACGTTCTGAAATGTCCACCAGCAGCACAAGAAACGCTGAAAATAA
>NC_137656.1:24536282-24665294 GCF_963422515.1 Blennius ocellaris
GTGATGAAGCAAATAAAAACAGTCATTGCATTGAAGCTGTGAATCATTACTCCCATCAGCTCGTTAGTAAAACTGGAGAAATGGCCAATTCGTTGTAATTACAGCCAGGTGAGATTGTTATGACAGTGACTGTCAACTGTACCTGTACCAAGTCCCAGGAGAATATTAACTGGAAGTCATGACACCGTGGAGGCTACCATTGTTCTTATTGTCCATCTACACACACGTGTGCATGCACAATAGCAGCATTTCAGAAAAGTTGTGCCCCCCCGTTTCCACAGAGACAACGTTTTTTTTAAATGTTTCACCTCAGGAGCCGTTTTCAAAAAGTTGCATTTCCAGTGGCTCCGAGCAGCCAAAACGCAACAAACGTTTTATGTGACCAATTTGAAAACGTTGTAAACGGGGTTAGGGAACGGGCAATGCAACACCTCAATGAGGACAGAAGGTGTGGAACACAGTACAAACATCATAAAATGCATATGGTGCATGAAATTAGTGTTGTGATTGCTCTTCTGGCACACGTACAGTTGGCACACTTGCTGTGTGGACAGTCACCTAAAGAGTCGAGCAGCAAGGCCTCTGTTGACACTCCGGTCTGGAGTGTATCTATACATTTAGGAAAAACAGGGGAGTGGTTGTGCACTATGCAAGTAAGACAAAAGCGACAAACGTCAATCCAAGTCATGACTCAATATGTTGCTGTTCCCACTGCTGCATACACACCGGCCTGCGTTGTTATCACAGTATAAGCCCTCTGTATTACCAGTTCCCCGTATTACTAATTCTCAGGTTTGAACTTTTACACTCTAGTTTGAGATTGTGTTCTGAAAGTGTGCCTTGTGGTGGTTTAATTCAAAGACGTGACTTATTGAACTAGTCCTGGTATGTGTCATTTTGTGTTGGAAGAGCAATCCCTCTCCTGTGGATAGGGTTCAGTTTAATTTAACAGCCTGCAACAGCTCATCGATAGTCTCTCCCCCAGCACAAAAAGAGATGACAGCACATAGAAGCCGCTGCGGGTTATAGCTTTATACACAAGACCTCATGTAGAAAGGGATGAAAATAGATTTCATCTGGAACACACTCCAGAGAAATGCATTTAAGCTGTGCATAGGTGGTATGTTGAGCAAATTTCAAAATGGTGACCTATACATTAATTGTTTACAAGAAGATCTAATGGACGCAGTGTGAACCTTTGACTCAGTCCCTCTCCTAACCTTCGGGGAAATGATACTCCTTCTGCATGTTTCTTGTGTTTTCTAGCTGTCTAGTAAATCTAGACAAGAAGGTCTGTTTATAGCCTCTCTCAGCTGTGTACATATGAATATTGGACGCATACCAACACTGCCAACGAATGACAAAATACAAGTCGCCATATTCCCATGCATTTACACTTCTGGGCCAAATGCAAGGTTGTAAGTGCTGGCATACAGAGCTTGTGTTTGAGCATTCTTAGGCGATTCACCAGACAGCTCTGTGTTTGATCACCAGGAATATTTCTGATTGAGGCAGTGTTATTGTATAGTTCAGTAAAGATGTGAAGTGTTGGGCTGGTTTATACTCCAGGCTGGACTACGAGGCCTGTCTGTGCAGAGCATGTTCTCCCTTTGATGTTTGGTTTTTCTCCAGCTACTTTGGTTTCGCCTCACAGTCCAAAAACATGCATGTGAGCTTGATTGGTGATTTTTAATAAGCACAAAAGGTATGAAGGTGAGTGATTGTTCGTCTCTATGCTGCTCTGTGATGAATGTCTAGGAAGTACCTTGCCTTTGCCCTCAGTCAGCTTTAATAAGACAAATATAGTTTACCTGCCATTGACAATTTAAAATAAAGCATTTCGAGCTATTCTAAAGCCACTAAATGTCTGTCCATCAGACAATCACATATTTGCAACCTTGAGCAAAATTCTCCATTTAAATGAACTGACATGTGTTTCAAGCAGAGAGGAAATCAATCCACACCCATGGGAAATGTGATGCGTCAAATACAGAATCAAACCGAGGTACTCTCACTGTGCAGTGAAAGTCCTAACCACTACACCACTCTACACCACTCTGCTTATTCTGGTAAAATGTTTATTTTTACCAGAATAAGCATCTTCGCCTTAGAATTAGTTTCATGATAATTACTTTCAGACAGACTGATGCGTTCAATTATGTCTCTTTTGTGGTGCTATTGTACTTTGAAAAGATGAACATTATCTTGAGTTTGATTCTAAAATGAAAATCAATTCAAGTTGCAGTTAAGAGGATATTTATCTGCTAATATGGCGATTGTTTAGGAACTGGCTAAGAAAATGTCTCCTTCTTCTGCTTCAGCGCTCCCACTGCCAGTCACCCATATGCAGGCGTAAGCATATATCCTCTGACAAACGCTGCGGCACCCGGACAGATGGAAACCATTATTTGATTCTTAACTCGAAAGGAAATCGCTTCATATCACAAAAAGCAAATTACCACTCGTCCAAATATTTAGAGAATGAGATGAATCTAGACCCCCTCCTCGCCACCGGCTTCCTGTACGGAAAGTCTAATTTGGGATTTAAACAAAGCTGGAAAAGAGAAAATAAATATGGAGCCGTGGGGCGACGGCCCCCATGTTGACCTCGGTGACACAACAGGCGAGACGGCAGAGGCGATTATGGAAGTGTGTTCTTTGGTTTTAGACCAGGCCTCGCTCTCTGCACAGGATGCCTTGTGTCAAACAAGGACCTTGGGCCTCAAAGAGGAGGAAGTGTCTCCTTTATTGCACTTTGCAGTCTAACAGCCAAAGTATTATTGGCCAGATGGCCTGTGATGGATAGGGAAGCAATCCAACACACGTCATTTCTTGTTCCTTCTGTGCTCCTAATCAAGACGAGACAATATTTACATTCTGTAACTGTGACATAAAGCACCAGCTGTGAAATCTTTTGTGTGGACATGATTAAAATAGTGTCGATGAGGGACAGTGGCGTACTTGAGGGAAATGGGCTCCGACCATCTTTCTCCAATCCCATCGCTGTTACGACCCAGGAAGAGAGCAGTCAAAACACATTATGTCTATCTGACCACCTGAAGACTTCTATACCTTTAGAAATAAGAGCAGTGATGAGTTGGAATGCATTCCTTCAGGAGGAATAGTAAGTACGTTGGGGAAAATATTTTTTAATATTAAAAATGACTCATTCTTGAAGCTAAAATGGCTCTCTGGGTGACGTTCTGTTTTGCTCGAGTTGAGTAAGCTCATTAAGGCTCCCCAATGATTTGAAAACTGCATAAAGATAAAGCCAAAAATGCATTATAGACCTTTACAAAAAGTCCACTTGTGCTACAAATCTCACAGGTGGGCTACAGCCATGCCATTAATACTTGCCTCTAATTATAGTTATGTCCGCTCTAGTTATGTCGGATTTTTTGTGATGGAGGAAGCTAGTTGTTCCTCGCTTCGCCTCCTCTGTCATCCACTCTTTGACCTGACACATCTTTGATTATCCATGAGAAAAATGATGTTTTTGACTCCCAGTGAGTAGAGAAACAACAAAAGAAAAAAGAAAAAAATGTCATAGAGCTTGCTGCATTTGTCTCCAAGCATATTCAAACCAGAATCCATCAGCCAAAGCTCTCATTCCATCCATCCTTCCTTCCTTCCTTCCTTCCTTCCTTCCTTTGCTTTTGTCTGCTCCTTCTGCAAAGCATCAAAACAGCTGGGGGCCTGTCTGCGGCCCGTTTATGATTGTGCCAGGGTAATTAAGAGCTTTTTGTAAAATGATAGCTTTGTCAGGCTTCTCAGATGTTACCTAACAAGGCGGCCTACAAAGGTGTTGGTGTACCACATTCATCATTGTCATCTGGGGCTAATTACCAGCCTATAAATCACCAGTCTGACCCGGACCAGCCGTAACTGAAAGCTACTAGACTCTGTTAAGGTGGATCAGAACAAAGCTTATTTTGACGAATTTTAGAATGCTGTTAGGTGATTAGCTGTAGGTCAATAATGCAAGCCATGGATTGCTTGATTCATACTTTTCCATTATATTATGCGGCAGGCTGCTTTTTAAGCCGAAAGAGGCTGAGCGAGATAAGGTTCTCTGCAGCAGATAGGGCTTAAAGTGTCCTCACCCTGACTTTTACAATGATAGGAAGGTTAAGTTAGCACTGTGTTAGATTTATGCTGCCTTTCAAGCATCCTTCATTTCCACTTACTTACCAGATCAAGCAATCCCCGGCCAGTCTATAAAATCCCACAGCTTACTTTTCCTTAATTAAATGCCACTCGTAATGCTCCCTGGTGCACCCCGTATATCTGCGGCCATAGCTGATGCTTTAAAAAGCAAAGAGCCACCTTTAATGCGGTGTGCCGTCTGCAGCTGAGCTGCACCAAGGGGACGGGGCTACCAGACATCCATCTTAACAAGGTCACACCGTTTGATTTTTAATATAACGGTCAGTGCTCGGGCCCTGCGTCCTCCTTTGAAATATTAGCGCTCATTAATGATGTGGAAGCCTGCCCCGCCCCTCCCCTCCTCGCAAAAACCCATCAGCAATCATTCTCCACACGAGGGTGAGCACAGTCAGATCTGTGCTGAGACCTGCTCCCACTCACTGCCAGGGGCTGGCCAAAAGCCTGCTTTATAGGCCAGCTTTATGGCATTCATTATGCACACTTAACAGCCACTGTAATTCTCTCAGATGGCTTGGGGAAGTGAGGCGATTAGCTGTTGGGTCTAAACGTGGGTTGCTTCAGACTTTGACCTTTTGTTTTGGACATGAAAGATGGTGTCTTTGGCTCAGCGAGGGAGATTTCTAAGCTGCTTTGTATTTGTGTTTTTCTTTAAAATGTTTCCATGTCTGGTGTGAAAAATGACATGTAATCCACTGGAGGTAGACCCGAAATAGGCGCCGCTCTCTCAGAAGAACTTTGATTATTTTACCCATTGCTTATGTAAGTGTTATTGCATTCTTTTCTCCCTTAATGGATCTTTTCCATGGGGCTCACGGCAGAAAAAGCAAGCGAAAGTGACTGGAAGTCGTCTCCTCCCTGCTGCGTGTGAGCGGTAAAAATAAGGCTCAGAAGGTCAGGGTCGAAAACATCTCACACGCCCACGCAGACTGCTTATTAGAGGCGAGCTTTTGTCGAGTATTGTAACTTTTCCCTGCTTCTTGTTTTTGCTTCCCACCTATTTAATGTAGTGAAGTGAGGAAAGGGGACAAGCGTTAACTGCAGTGCTCTACAATAATCGACCGCATGCTGCGTTTGCCTGTTCTAATTCAGACCTTGAATTCATGTCTTTAAAGAAGTCAGTGAGTCACGACCTGATCAGCCTGCTTGCGTGACGTGGTTTTCGTACGCCATCTCTGTTGTTTTATGGCTCAACTGCTGGGCTGAATCTTCCATGTGCAGCGCAGCTTACGCAAGCACTGCACCCATAACAAATTACACTCGCGCCTCCTCTCAACATGACTTATCTTCCCGTATAGATGGAGATGCAAGTCTTTCCATAAGTTATTATGGCTGGTGTCCTTGGAGCTGGCGGCATGTTTACACAGCCCATATTCCTCTCTGCCTCCTTGTTGCCTCGCTGAGAGAGATTTCCAGGTCGCAATCCCACCAAAACATAAGAACACTTTTCTCCCAGCCTCCCTGTTTAGATGCACAAAGTACCGGCCGCTGTCAAGGGAAATTTAGGTAATAAATCTGCAGACGGTGACCTCATAAAGTGTGCTTGACCTCCAAGATGAGGAGCCTGAATGGGCCATGCACCATTAAGTTCGCACACGGCGTCCAGATTAGATTTCAATGCTCAAACTGTATACGGTCAAGACCAGTGGCACTTTAAAAAGTCGCCAAATCGATGGCCTGAGCCACCGACCAAAAGATTTAATGGTTAAGCACAGTTTTTATTGACATTGTTACTCCTGGAAATAAAATCCCACCCGCACTAACTCACTGCAGATCTACCAAGAGGAAAACAGCCGCTACCAAAGGCAGGAATGTCAAGTAGAGGTAAATAGCTTTGGATCTATTTCCATGCATTTATACAGTATTCGAAGATTGAGTTTCCAATTTGTGGGCAGACGGGCCGCAGTGAACGAGTGTTTTAACGTTTGCATCAGGTTCAGCTCTTTGCTAATGTGTTGCACGTGCAAAATAACAGTTACAACTCTCCCATCCTTTAAATCACGTGACTGTAACGTGACAGCAAAGTCTTCAACATTCCGGATTTAATTGTCTTTGAAGTGGTGGTGGTTTGAGCGCAACAAGACGGCTTAACCCAGACCCAAGTCTGCTCTGGTGGTTCTTTTTAAGAGCCCCCACTTAAGGTCTCTTTTGTGGCTCCAGATGTTTTGTGTAGCTATTTATTTAGCTTGTAAACAGGCCGACAAAAAGCAGCGGGCATAATGATGGAGAGGGAGAACTGCGGTGACATTGTTGCGGGGCCTTACAAAAGCTAGCTGTATGCTTAATGTGATTTAGAATCACGGTTCGGGCGGAGGTGGGGGTGGGGTGGGGGGGGGGGGGGGCTTCATCGCCTTTGAGAGGGAGGTTACCAAATTGAAATGCAAATCTTAACATTTTGGAATTCATTAGAGTTGACATGGCCCCCCTTTGGAACAACAGCAACAAAAAAAATGAACATGCATTGTGGAGGAAGATTGAGGAGGGGGTTCTCATTTCTTGCAATTTCTCTGTCTGAAAGGGAAACGGAAAGAAATGAGCCCGACCTTCTGACTTGGTTCATTTTATTGCAGCCTCGTCCTGCTCTCATTTTCTCTTTGAACAAAGCTATCATGCTAGGTGTTTCCATATGGAGCAGGTGGATTGTTCCCTGCTGTACTAACGCAGCACACATGAGAACGTCTGCAAAGTAGGCAAGTAACACGCTAACCCCTCTAGGTATGAGAAACAGACAGGATTCTGATGACAATACAATTTGTCATCATTATCCGGGATAATTGTTTTCTGCTGCAAACTTTGTGTTTGACTCCAATTTGCGGTTGAAACTTTTGTTTTTGAGGAATTAAAAGGAGTTTGGTGAGGAATCAGATTTTTTGTTTTAATACATGAATGCTGTTATCAAGTACTTTTATGCTTTCTCATTCTTTTGACAGTTTTTATCAGTCACTTTTTCAGACATGCTCGCAAACAAGCTTTTGTATACGCGTCCAATACACACATGCACACACACACGCGCACACACATCTTTCACTGACGTATGGCAAGTCCTGATCTGTATCTCCCACACACACTTCCCCAGAGAATTGATTAAAATCAGAGAGAGACAGGCCTTGAACATAGCTGCTTTTGTGTGAACAAACAAAGGCTGCCGGTAATTGGATTCACATTGAGAGAGGTATTTAAAATAGTCTGATAACTAACACAAGCTGCCAGCTTTCGCCGTGCATTTTGTGACCCAGTCACCCTCATTGGTCGAGCTCTGCTCCAGCTCAGCACAGTTATGTCAAGCGGCCTTTCAACATCAGGGAAAACTATTACAGGAAATCTATCAGTCAGAGAAGGTCCAGAGGTCTTCCTTTTCCACTATGATTACTTCTTGTGGGGGCACTTAAATGCACCATTACTTCACTCCAATTGGAAAGTTACAAGTAGTTGATTTCCCATATAGGGTGGATAAAGGTTTACTTTAGATGTTTGACTTGTTTGAATGTAACTTGAAGATAAAGGCGGGAGGCTAATGTGACCTACGAGAATGTAACCCAAGCTGCCCAAATACCACAAGTTACAGACAATTAAACCGGTGAAGGGCTGATTAGAGGCAGCGAGACAAGAAATCAATGAAACATGGCCAGACAAAGTGTGTCTGATTGTTTACATACCTGGAACTGGGGCGTAGGGGGGGGGGGGGGGGGGGGACTGCCATTTTATGTCTAGGTTTGAGGTGAACAAGATAGAGATCAACTCCAGATGGCTGCAGTCGGAGGGCTCTAGGCTCGGGGGACACCACTGCCTCGCAATCCATCGCTCACCCAGACACAGACACTCCATTACTCCCGCTCTGAACCTGGATTAAATCCCATCCTGAGCCTGATTGTCTTTCCACCTTCTACTCTATCGTGTTGACATTGGCCTCGGCGGGCCGGGCAGGCAGCTCTACCTGAGGGTTCGCGGTGAATCACGACCGGGGCTTGTGGTTCCTTGAGGATTAACCCGAGTGAGTCACAAGTGATCTGAGGGCAGATGATTGCACCAAACCCTGAGAGATGTCTGGCTGTTTAAAGTGTGTTTGCTCAGTTGTCCCAGCATCGTGATAAGCATTGCGAAGGCTCATTATCAGTCCGGGGTTGTTGAGTAACATTTTGCTTATACGAGTGTCTTATCTGTGTTTGGCTACACCTTGTACGATTGTGTGTTTGCGTTTTAATGTTGCAGTGTGTGTTCTTGAGATATTTACCCTTTGTGTTGGTTGTTCAAGGGCAGGGAGAGTTCAGCCTGGTCTCAGTTTCACTTCAGTAATGGCCAAGATTTGGGCCACATGGCGCAGCTGATAGCCAGTATGTGAAACTCTTGATGGAGATAACAGTTTTCATCACAAGGCAATGACAAGCAATTACTGTTGCACATTTGTTCACTTTTTCATGAGATTTGTTATCTTTGCCGAAGATCTCTCTCTTTTTTTTTTTTTTTTATATATTTACACCAGTGGTCTTCGAAAATTACTCAAAGTAAATTGTGTTGCATTTGCCACTCATGTAGAAACTCGCACTGAAATAGTATCCCTGTGAACTTAAACCCTCTGTCACTTCTATTGAATTTCATTATGAAAACGGTTAACTCACCAAACCAACTGTTATTCTTCGTATTGAATTGTAAGTTTGATTTGTGTAGTGGAAGAAACATCAACAAGCAGGGGCAGTGTTTATGTGCAGATCCCACGACTATCGCTCACAGGTCGAGGGGCTGCTTGTTGGACTATTGCACGAGAATATTGTACGCTGCGATTGCACATGTGCACTTCTGCACATGCACCAGTAGATGGACAATAACAACAATGGCGGCCTCCGGAGTGTCATGGCTCCCAGTTCATATTCTCCTGGAACTTGGTAGTTTTATAGTTGACAGTCACCCGTAATACTTCAAATTCCACCGATGCAAATCTCTGTGTACTGCCATGGTTTATGTATATAGCGTATTGTTGCCTGTGCATGTGTGTATAGTTATATCAGAAAACCAAATAACTGCACATACTAGTGGCCCAACATGTAAACTACATAATTTCTTTGTAAATTGAGATTATGTTCAAAACTTTGCCACATTGACACAAAACATTTCTGAAACAAAAACGTTGTTGAAACCATTGTTTTCACATGAAATATCTTGCAAACAGGGCTTTAGATTCTGTCAGATTATTATATTTTTTTCAGTATCTGCAGTTGATGGGATAGCATACAGTCGCCAGCTGTAATAGTGTTAGAAGACTTAGCTTCAATTAGTATCTTACTCACTTGTTCTGTATTCGCTGAAAATAGTTTACATGAGTGGTTCATCCACCCAAATAAGCCACAACCCCCAGTCAAGAACAGTTAATTCATGCAGTTGGAACTTGAGATAGAAGAAAAAAAGTTCACAAAGTTTAATGACAAATGACTAAATGACCAGTAAGTGAGGATGTATAGAGGGATTTATTCCTTTTTATGCTCAATTAGCCACTTTTTAATTCAAACTGAACTCTTCACCCCGGGTAGCTTCAGCCTCTTATGACCGACTCAACTGTGTTTTCATGCATAAATGAATTCAATCTCTAATGAGATGATCTTTCAGAATGTAGTTAGAAATGCTGTTTCAGATTTGCTGCTTTCATACTTTCATGTGCTGACAACTCACCGCACAAAGCACCCTGATGTTTGTCCTCGATATTATGAAACACACACCTCATATTCTGGATTACTGCCTATCCCCATGCTGAATTAGCAAGTGTAAATGACCTTACTCTATTGTATTACACCAATCAGCCATAACATTATGACCAATGATGAGTGAAGTGAAACATATTTCAGTGATCAGGTGTTAGAAGCAGGAAAAATAAGCAGGCACATTTGACAAGAGCAAGATAAAGTCTAAAACAAGACCTATTGCTCATAAGTAACAAGTAACAGTTGTGCGTTTTAATTGATTTGTTTCCATAAGTTCAGCCAAAAGAGTTTATATATACTGTGTGTGTGTGTGTGTGTGTGTGTATATATATATATATATATATATATATATATATATATATATATATATATATATAGTGATTGTCACAGTTCCGGGTGATCAGTTTTAGCGGGAGAGCAGAAAATCACTTATACAAGGTCATATGCTTTAACCGACCCGATAAACCATCCCTGAAGTCAGCAACAGAAGTAAGTAGCACATTATACAGTTTGAAATACAGACAAAGTTGGATTCCATTTGCCCAAAGCTATTTAGAGCAGTTTCTGTTCAGCTTTAGATTATTTTATTATTGAAATGCAGAAATATAGTAAACACGCTGTACTTACATTTATTGATTGCAGATTTTGGAGCTAATATTTGGCAGTCAAACTTCTACCACTTAGTTTAACTGTGCAACGTCTGAAATTATACCAGAAATAACTCCTTAGGTGAAGCCAGAGGCGCGTCAGATTTCGACATAATACATATATTTGTCTGCACTCCCCATACCTTGTACAAGACACACGCAGACAATGATACATATTTATGCGTCTAATTATCCTGCGTGCATTATTGATTGTACCAAAATATCCCTCCAAGAGCATCTCATTAGGGCTGGAAATTAGTCAAAGCTAATAACGCTCAAAGTCGAAAAAGCATTTCTGAACATAATTCAAGATTTCCTCTCTCATTTCACCGTTGCTGAAGTTCATAAACTGCGTTGTGAATACGTTCATTAGAATTAGTATTTCCTCAAACTGAGTTGACTGGAGAAATTGTGTGTGATTAAATATTAGCTTGAATATAATTAGCATTTATTAGCAAACCCTGCCATGGCAGATAATGAAAATCTTAATGAAATGCTTTGTTGAATTTTATGTCAGGGGGGTTTGAATCTTTTTTTTTCGCTCTTTCTCGCTCTGATTTGCATACAGCATGCCTGAGCTCAAAGTACAATAAACATTTATTTATTATAGTAATAATGCAGACAGCTGCTGTGACTGTAGCGTCTCACTATTTGGCCGATTGATTGAGACAGTGTTTTGAGTCTGTCTGCTCCATACAGCAGCCTACAGTTAGTTTAATGGGCTCCTCAGTCTGGTAGAGCTATTACCAAATCCAACACAGACCATTAGGCCGCATGGGCTTAATTGCACATTAATTGGATAATTAGTCCTGCACTTTGTTTTTGCCCCATTTTCTCAAATCTTCTCCCTCGTTTTGTCGAGCAGTCGGTCATTTGGTAGATTTCCCTTTTGTCATTATGGTTTTTGTTTTTTTTTTTTTAATATATAAATCCCGACACGGGGAGGAAAATATAGTAGCCTTTGCCGTCATCGCGCAAGTGGAAACCAGCCGTGGGGAGCGGTTGCTCCTCGTGGGTGGGAGGCCAAGGCTGAGAGGATTGATGGAGCCCTAGGTTGTCTTCCTCCTGTGCTGTCATGTTGACCCACAATACATGCTGCGTTTGTGTCTCTGCCAGCACAGAAACCAGGAAGAGGCATGCATAGTTAAATAGGCAACAACTCTCCCAGTCCGCAAGGTGCATTATTTATGAACTTTTTAAAGAGATTTTATTCATCCCTTCCTCGTATTTCTCCCTGCCATTATTGTCTGCGCTCTAGGCATGTGCCTCAGCGCTCTCCGATTGCTGCCATTAAACCTGGGGAGCCATCTGATGGAGTTATCAAAGTAAATGTTTGGCACATTTGATAGCATTTGAAATATCCTCCTGTAATAAAGCTCTCCGGGGAGAAAGAGGGGACAGGCTTTTCATGCAAATAGCCGGTTTTCTGGTATCACACGGCGTCGAAATACTCACATTTGTCTCCGCGCTGTCAACAAATCCACGGAGCGCCTCCTGATGTGGAGGTTGACGTTTGCCTGGATGGGAGACGAAGGCGCGGCGTTCACTATACGACGCCGCGCCAGACAGCTCGTAATGAAATCATTATCTTAAATTTACAAGCAATGAATCTGCCGAGCCGCGGCTTCAGTGCAGAGTGGTTTTATCGTGCGTATGGTTAACATATGGGAGCCAGACAATTAGAGAAATGAGAGGAACGTATAAAATGATATAGTCACTCGGGAAGGTAAAGATTTTCAATGCTGTCGTGTGCAACTGCATATGTGGGATTTTGTGTGTGTGTGTGTGTGTGTGAAACGGGATGAAAATCTGTGAGTTCTTTTGCCTTAATGAGCAAAGCGTTGTCGTCCTCCTCCAGACCCTGATACGTCTCCTGCTGATCAGACAAGTTAAAGCTCAGTCCTTTATTATTCCCAGAAGTAGCAGCAGTCGCTTTTGTCTGCGTGCTAATAATAGCCGTAAAGACTGATCGTCCCAAAGTGTTAAAATGCTCCCCATAAACATTGGTCTGTTTTCGTTTTGTTTATTATTCATCTCGTCCAATTACCATTCTAAAGGGGGGAGTGTTTTTTGCCGGGCGCGGAGGGAATAGGAGATTAAAAGGCAATGAGGAAACATCTGTGTCTGTGCTCTGCCACAAATCTGCATCTCATTCCTACTACTGGCATTCAAATAGACAGCGCCTACAATGCAGGGAAAAAAGTAAAACGCCAAGGCACATAGGGCCAGCGAATAGAGGGAAGGGTTACCATAGAAACACATACCTCACATGGGTTTATGGGCTGCATCCTATCACATGCTATCAGGAATTACCATAAATCTTCTGGCAGCGAGGGCGGTGGTTAAGGTGCACCTCAGCAGTGAATGACAATGTGTTGATCGCTACATATCAGGAGAGAAGCGCCCAGGCTCTTTAAATCAAGAGGAAAATGGCATCAGATTTAGCTTGTGACAATAGAAAGATGGAGAGTGCCTCTAATGCATTTCCTTTCATGAGCCCGTGTGCAAACAGATATTGAAAATCAGAACGGAGGCACGCTTTCCCCATATAGCGATTGCAGAGATGAATGATTGCAAAATCAAAACTTAGCAGAAGGCATAACACGCCTTAAAGCCGCACATTTACGCCTGATAATCTTTGACTGGGTGTCATCATGCCTGTTTCGCTCGCTCGTCGTGCGGCTGTCTGCGCCGCGCCAAAGCCAGCAGTGAGAAATGTGTCAGAGCGCAGTGGTACATCAGTGTAATTTCCACAAATGGCATCTTTCCCCGAGCTCCCATCCTCTCGACCTCTGGCGCAGAGCGACGACGCTGAGAGCATTATCAGATGTGTTTGAGCAGCTCCCGTCAGCGCGACCCCGGTGGGCGGTACAGATATCGAGTGACCTTTTCTGCATGGCTCCCTGATATTAACGCAATCTCCCCGCCTTATTACCATGGGAACATTTCACAGAGTATTAGACTTAATAAATGACTTTTTTCCTTGGCTTCCATCTCTCTTCTTCTTTGCCATTTTTCTCCCCTGTTCTCTCCTGCTCCGCTCCCCTCGTCCTCCCTGCTCCTGAGCCGATAACCCGACCTCCCCAGGGGCCCGGCCTCCATAATCGCGTCAGTTCATGGCCCTCTTATTCCAGCAGAATTGCTTAATTGGTATGTGTTCTACATAACTGTTGGAGTATTAGACTCACAAATGAAGGTTAGAACCTCAGTGCTTGTAATCGACTGAAAGAAATTGATTTGTGCTCAGCTGCCCTTCTGGGACGAGACTTTATGGTTCTCTGAAGAAATGAAGCTTTTATAATTGTGTGTTCCCCCCCCCCCCCTTGTTCTCTCTCTCTTTTTCTCATTTCCTCTGCGCTAACTGCTTTGTTGACATTCATCAGAAGGCAGGACGCCAACGACTTAAAGGTGATATGTCTGGTCTTCCATGTTGCGGTGCATTAGGCATACACAGCGTATACCTTCGCCCCGGCGCAGAGTGCTGCTCTCCATGGAAATGTCTGTGGATCCCGTTTCTGCTCATAGCTCATGCGCCGTCTGCGGAAATGTGATTGCATTATGTGCGATCATGCAGAAGGCGTGAAGTACCATCATATTAACCAAACCTGATCAACATAAATTGTCTTAGGATTGATCTTTTGGATTGCACGGTGCTGTAAGGTTTCACGTCGATGGCTCAGTGTGTGTGATTCACACGGGGCTCGTCGTGGGTAACTCGATTGGCGGGGGGTTAGGTTCTCCGAGCGTGTGGACGCTAATGTCGTCACCGGTGCACTCAAGGTTTAACTTCTGGCTCCCCAGACCTTTACTGAATGTTGTTGCTCACATTTCTTTTGTGTGTCTCTGCTGTGAATATCAAGTGAAAACAGCTCAGTCACAGCTTTGAAGCAGCACAGCCAAAGAGGTCAGCGGGAAGAATTACATGGATACCGGTCTTTTGTGTTGTTTAATAGAAACACCAGGACACGTACACTCAGAGATTTTTGCTTTTGTGATTATTTTTTCATATGTGAGTCTGAAAAGTGAAAAGAATGTTGTGTCAGAGTTTACTGGGTGCAAACTTGTGACTTCCTGTCTTCCAAAATGAGACAAACTTAGTGGAATACAGCTTGGAACAAAATGCAATTCTCTATATAACAGTTTTCTGACATAATGTCCTGAAGATTGTTGTGAATTATTTCTTATAACCCTACTAATTTAGAAACCTACTTACTAGTTAGTAACTGATTGCTATTATGAAAATGAGTTTAGGCTTCGGTTACATATTATCTATGTCGAACACAAAAACATAAAGCCACAGTGTCCCTGTGTTTGTTTAAACGCTAACTATTGTCATTAAAGTTCCTTTTATTAATCCTTAATTATTAAAGTACTTTTTATTAAAGTACTTTTTATTAATCCTTTCAGTTTTAATATTTCAGTATTAATCGATTCAGAAAAGTTTCTCATTTAACTGGTAACGTTTACAAAACTGTGTCTGTTTACATGGAAACTGCATAAATCGATGTGGTTAGCAGGCTGTGCTACGTATTAGCACTGTTGGTTGTTGTTTTTACCGAAACTACACTCATGCGTGCAAACAACACGCCATGAACCTTACCGATGGGAGTACATGGACACTCGTATGGAGAGACGATGAGGTGGATGGCTATTCCAGGTGACTGTCAACGATAAAACCACCGAGTCGCAGGAGAATATGGACTGGGAGTCATGGCCCTGCAGATATTGTCCATCTAATAAACATGAGCAACTATCTACTACGGCTATGGTGCGCATGCACAGTCGCAACTATTCAGAAAAGTTTGACCCCATTTCCAAAAAGTTCCACCTTAGGAACCATTTACAAAAACTTTTTTTCAGTGGCTCTGAGCACCTTTGTATGTAAACATTCACCCAAAACACAAGGAGAGTTTTCTGTGTTTACTTGATGTTGTATACATGGGGGCCTGAGAGTATTTTTAATCTTTTTCAGTAATACTAAAGTAACAACATTCATTTTTAAATAATCAAATAGGAGAAATGCAATGACTCACTGTAACAATCAATACTGCAATAATGAATGGTCAATAACACAATACCTGCCATAATAACTTGCCAATGGTGGAATAAATGCAAGAAAATCCTCCTAATGTATGTATCATTGCATTATAGGCTGTCGTTGTTACATGTAGAATCATGTAATATCTTATTATTTGGCAAAATGTTATTATGATAAGGGATTTATTATTGTTGTTGATGCTAAGTTATTTGATCCCATATCATATTAACATTTTGCTAATAATGTAATACTGGCAAAATAATAATAATTGTAATATTGATGATTGGAGTAGTATTAAAAAATTATTTCCTGGTTTTGTGCCTTTTGCTCATCAACAATAAGTATAGTGGACGGTCTGGTCGTCACCTCGATTCATTAATGATATATACTCTCAACACTCAACCACAGTTGTAAAAAATCTTTCACTATTTGAGCTGAACGTTCACTTGAATCCTAAAGAGTGAAAGTGGTCCCTTTAAGAGAAGCTGGGTGAGGACGAGCTGGACTGGACGCCACAGTTTGTCTCGCCTGCAGGTCCGTGTTGCTGCAGCAGCTGTCTACATAGTGTCTTATGCATGACAAGTCCCTCCGACTTCGGTGACCGTAGATTATTTATGCCTGCTTTCCAGGTGGGCAGACTCAGATGTGCTTAGCGCAGAGGTTTGCTCGACGCAAAAATCACATTTCACGCTTGCGCTAATGTCACCCGGCGAATGAAGAGGAGTGAGAACTGGCAGGTGGTGTTTACAAATGAAGAACACCCTGAACCGCAAGCCGCCCTGACACCAGATGCTGATTTGATTATGGGGTGGCATGTAAGAGTGTATGAATGTATGTAGCAGGCGAGGTGGTGCATTCAAAGTCGATTAAGTGAAACAGAGATGAGTGTCACATTTATTTATTCTGTTCGGTCCAAATGGAGGTGTCATCCCAGAGATTGATGAAAGCCTTTCACAACATTGGGAGTGGTTTCAGGGAGCGACGGAGCGTGTTTGCTCACTTTGGAAAAGCATTTGCAAAATTAGACCATGTTTGGGTTTGGGGTTTTTTTCCCTTTCTTGACGCTCGTTCTCGCTTGTGAAGATGCTTATTTTTGAGTTTCGGGTGTGATTGCATTGCTTTAGGTGCCATCTGCTTCTGTTGAGATAAATTCTGCCAGAAATGTACTTGATTTACGTCCTTTGATGTATCTGCTACTGACTGAGGTGAACTACAACAAAGAAACGTAGTTGAACGTCGGTAGCATGTTGTTATTACGGCGTGATCATGTTTGGAATAGAAATTCTTCGACACAATCTTGTGAACTTTTAAGAAAGTCTTTCGGCTCTTGAAGAAATTCAGGAAGTTGAGGAACCTGCATCTAATTAAACTGTCTTATCCGATTAGAAGTGAAGCTTGGAAGGCTGAGACCATTCCATTAACCATACATCGCAGGTTATTTCAAATGAAACAACATGAAGGCATCAATCTGTTGTTGTTTTTTGGCCTTTTTCTGATCCTTATATTTCATGAATGGCCTTGTTCTCATTTTCATACCCGAAAGAGGTCCACACATGACAGATCTACAAGCGTGAACATGCATCTTCCTCTCTGGTATGATCTGAGCATTTATTCATTTTCACTGCAAATACTACAGAATAAATATTGATCAATTGACCATTTATTTTGCTATTTATTAGACTTCCCCCCCCCCGCAATTATCCCCGCTGCTGTTATAGAATCTAAACCAAATAGTCATAATCAAACATTCACAGTTAAGACCTTCTTCTGTGATTTACATCTTGTACTTTTTTTTTTGCTTGACTTTTATTGTCAAGGAATTTTTAAAAAAATGGAATGAAGCTTAAACTGCTACTGAATGATATTGGATTCTGTTGTTATTGTAATGTGATTAACAAGAAAAAGCTACTGCCTGTAAAGTGATATCAGTCTGTTGTCATGAGCACAAATGAATGACAGATGTTGATTAGTAGCAATTGAGCTAAAATGTGCATTCGGTGATCATATTGCATTTAGAATAAATCTTAATCGGTAAGATGCAGCCCATTTGCAAACTGAAATATAAATGAGATGTTAAAATAAAAAAGCTACTTTATAAACTATTTTCTTGACAAACTACAAGACGCACAAAATGGACATCATGCACTCACCAATCATCTTTTTTTACTGCAGGATGCAGTCCATTTTAAAGTGACGTCCAGTGGTTAGTTGTAAAAATGTGTGGCACGTCCCACAACTAGGTACTCTCTCTCTCTCTCTCTCTCTCTCTCTCTCTCTCTCTATCTCTGCCGCCATTTCCTATTCTTCCATCCTAGGTAATTGCTAGCAGATGCAAATTGAGCTTTGACAGCCTGTAGCAGCAGTACCACTCAAATCCAACCCCCTAATCAACTCTGTGTGATTTAACGGTGCATCCTAAGTATTAGTATTCCAGAGCCGGATCCCTCTTGGATCCAGGCTAGGATTATCCAAGCTCTTAACATCTTAGCTAAGCTGGTTAACACCTGTTTTTATTGACATCTGAACACCATCCTCTGCGCCTCGTCTGCTGTGGTTTTAAAAGATCTTCTCCTGCTCTCTGCAGTCGGCTAGTCACTCCTCTCATCTGAGCTCCAGCCCACATGAATGACGGTTTTTCCCACCACAATCATCGGTAGCGGGTCAGCAGCTTTGCGGAGGAGCTTAGGAGTTAAATCCGGCAAATTTACATTCTCACAAGCATTCTTATTGAACCGCTAATTGTGAAACAGTTACTTCAGAGGCAAGCCACTTCCAGATAGACACAAATCACTTGTTCTGAGCTTGGTCTCGTGAATTCAACAATTATTTTTCACAAGCCTGAGTGTTGGACGTGAGCTACAGTTTCAGGAATCCGCTGCTTCACTATACATTTTTGCTCAAATTCTTCTATGGTCGTTTGCAAGGGGAAGAAGAAAAGCCTCTTTTTGTGTGTTTATTTGGCATAACATTTCCATCGGGGGCCCGCTGATGCAATATTCTATAAAACTCATTTAATCTGTTGATACAGCCTGAGGGATTGTAGTTAGCAGTGGCTGTGCAGACCCCGAGAAACCCTCAGACTTCTGAATGCGTTTCTTTCAGAGTACTGCCAAGGTCAGCGGGGGAAACTTTGAAGAATGTCCCAGGATTTGTCTGAATCATGAGATATGGATCCTCTTAAGCGTTGCAGGCATTAAAGCTGAGCCCTATCAATGATTCCATTAACCTAAATTCCAAGTCGGGCTTCACAACGTGACCACATTAACCCCTTGGATTTTACCAAGCTCTTGATCCGTCACTATTTAGACAGGAATGAGCGGTCACTCACATTGATCTGGCTACCAGCTAAGCTTCCGGGCCCAGACTGGCGCGTTATCTGTAATGTGACCCCGCGTTTATCTCTGGCTTTCATGTTTCCACATGTTTTCTTGTTTTTATTTCTCCATTTTCCTCAACCTCATAACTGTAACAGGAGCTGATTGGGCGCATTGCAGTGGTGATGGGAGATGATAAAGTATTTAGTGTGGACACCGACAGAATCTTAATCCGCAGATTTATTTTTTTATTATTTTTTTTTTTTACCTTTCCTCAATGAACAATAATAATTCCAGGCGCTAACGGCGCCGGTACAAGCAGAGAAGAGAAAGAAACAAGTGTCTGCCTTCATTAGGACAAAGGGAGGGTGAGCAGGAGAGCGTCTGACAAGCCAGTAACGCCTCATTGTCCCTGATCTCAAGTTTCATAAATTTCCACGGCTCTCGTTAAAGGACGTGTCGCTGCTGTCACCAGGCGCTAACTCGTTATCTCCTCGATGCCGTAAAACGCTGTAATTAACATTCAACAACTGTAACCGATCCAGCATTCCTCCTCTCTAGCCGCTAATTGCCGCACTATTGTGCTTGCTCATAAGTGGGCCTTTTGTGTGTGCGTGCTTGTGGGTCCACATTTCTGTGGTTCTCGTTGATAGTAAATAGAGGTGTGGAAGCAGTTCATCCCGGCTCAGAGGTGAGCTGCGCTCCTGCTAGTTTTCTCTCAGGAGTCGTTGAGTTTATGCTATTATGCTATGCTAATTTTTTTTCTTTTTTTTTTTTTAGGGGGGTGGGAGGGGCGCAAACTGGACATTTTAAATGCCTTCCGTCAAAGTGTTAAATTAACGCTTTGTCGACAGATGCTTTTAGTAGGCTCCTCATGGGCAACGCAACCTGTACTTTAACCGTAGTGGAGGGCCCATTTGGTGAAAGAACAATTACTGTAATTACAAATTTCAAAGCGATGCCTGCCTGTGGTTGTGAGGATACCGACTGTACTATTATTTAGGGAAATGCGCCGTTTGCCTATCAGCCATGCATGAGAGCGCTTAAATCACATCTTCTGTGCCATCAGACGCAGCCAGAGAATCGGTGACTTCTCTTGGCTATTTTTCTCTTCCATTCAAGGCATCGGGTTTTCTTCCATACTTTCTGGTAGTTACCCGGTCAGCTCAGTTTCAGAAGGAAATGTTTTTGTTTTCCCCTCAGCTGCTCCTGCCTGACCTCAGCAGAGCAGCAGCCATCACAACAAGGCCTTATGAATAATTAGTCTGGGTCAACTGATACTCTCCGGCTCCACGCACTGCTGTCATCTCGTCTGCTCACGCCGGCCAAAAGCCAATGAACTGTGTGCATTTCTGCCCAATTGAATCAGTTGGAGTTGATGCAGCTCTTATTATTCGAAGGTAACTGGCGAGATGTAAGCTGATACAGGGTCTACCCTGGAGGCCAAGTGCAGAGCGGGAGACGGGCCGTCAAATTAGCGGTGGCTGCGCTTAGGAGCCACGACGGTGGTCCGTCACAGATACGCCATCACCTGGTGCTTTATCTGTATGTCGCCGGCCCCTGCGTTTCATTCTCTGGGGATTAGAGCGATGCCAGGCTTAGGTTTCCGAGAGCCAAGACGGCCCCGGGAGGACAAACAAAACCAAATGGTTGCATAGTGTTTCTTGTCCTGGTTTCATGTTCGGGTCAAAGGAGATGTAGTGCAGGTGTCTGGGGATTTGGTACCGTCTAAAGAGCCTGATTGTCAGACGTAACGTACTTGCCTGGCGTCGACCAGATTATGTTATTTTCTTGTCTTTCTTGGAAAGCCGAGACATTTTACACAACAGCAGAGATCTTATCAAGACATAATGTCATGAAAAGTGTCCAGAGCAATTTCAGGTTGTATTTTTTGGACGAACTTGACAAGTCTTGATGATGACTCTCATTATTCTAAATGACACTCTGCGATCATAGTGACATTTTAAGTAACATTTAAAGGGTTAAGGGATACTTGCAAACATTGTTATACTGCTCAAAATCTTCTGGTGGCCTCAGATGTTAGACGATATACAGCTGGGGTGTCAAACACATTTAGACCCAGACTGGGTGTTATAGTCTCCTGTGAACCTTTTAATTCAAGGGTGTTCTTTATTGTTGCATATACATGAATTTACATGATTAAAATGCCTATATCTCCACAAGACCAGGCAATTGCTACGGAAAAATAACTACCATCTCAACAACAGAGTCAAATGATATAGAGGAACCAATTTATTTAAAACGCATGAACTGCAAACGGCTGTAATCAAAAATAGTTTTTCTGTGTTTTTGTTTTTTTTATGTTTTAAAGTGCTCACCATTCACATGACTAATTTGCACGCTTAGTCGAATGTGATCCGGGGGTCAAAGGTCACAATAACCTTGTAAAACCTCATGAACATGAAATATTCAGAACTTCCTGAAGATTTTTTTTTATTTTTTATGATGGTTTCATTCTGAATCCAAGATGAACTGATTCGTTAATGCATTGTCTTTGTGTTTAAATGCATTCTGGACAAACGCTGCTTGTCATTGCAACTTTTTTCTGGTTGAGGAGGCATTCGACCACAAGGCAGTAACTTTACTTCATTATCTTTCCCTCCTCAAGTTTTTTTCCGTTGAATGCAAGTCAACAGCTACGGAAACTACATGCGATTGTCTATTTGGTAGGTCTGAGCTTCAGTTCGTGTTGGGCTGTGGTTTAACCTCGTAAATATATAACCGGCTCTCGGAGCAGCTCGCAGCACCCTTTGTGGTTTCACATGTTTGCACAATAGGCGCACAGGTTGTGGCTTTTCTCACATCTTCACAACGGCTCACCACCAACAAAAACTGCTGCAACTGCAGAGTTATGAGCCGTCGCTGCCTCGTCTTGGCTCTGTGGAAAGTCACACTATCTCAAGTGAAATGTCACTTTCACATGTTTACGAAGCTCTCTTATTGTGGATGTTCTTGAAATAGCCCCGAATGACACAATAAATAATTTGGAACAAATATGTTTAGTAGCTTGATTAGCTGTGAAATACTGAATGAAGGACCCGGCTCTGTTTTCAAGATTGTTATTAGCTTTATATCCCGAGGCTCGATAAAGTATCAATGTCAGCTGACGTGTGGCAAAGACATAAAGTCATGAGTCAACCAAAGTGCTAAATTGTGTGATTAATTAATTTCAGCGTTCACGTTGGCTCACAACATCAGCCCGACTGTAGTCTCTAGAACCTAGACTTTGTTGATTGGACATAGATATGGAGATTTTTATCTCTGATGCGATGAATTTTATAGAGAGAAAAGACGCTGGCTGGATACTGTCGGAGCAGAAAGACCCTTTTACATATACCATGAACAAAGGAAAATGCATTCTCCTCAGAGGGTTAAAAAGCAGAAAATGGATAGTATTTAATGAGGAAAAGCATTCTTGTGGAATTTTTCTTTTTATTTGATTGCTAAAGATAGATCTCATTTTAATTTGGTCTAATGCAAAGAACACTATCAGCCATTGACTGAGGGCATCTTATGACTCGGTTGACGTACTTCGCTCATTGGTCTTGTGCTTTTACTCTGTGGATTCAGCTGAGCGACTGGGCCAAGCGCAGGAGCGGCGTAATTTTAAAAGCTTCTGCAGTCCCTGTTCAGTTCATGAACTCAAGCGCCCCGCCTCCATCCTTCCCTTTTCAGCTTGTGGAAGTACAACTATATTAGTATCTCCCAGAGAGCGTCAAGCAAGTCTGCTGCTTCTGTTTACGGGCTATTCAATCACTCTAAGTACTAGTGGCAGACTGATTTTCTTGGAAACACATTTGCCACAGTCCCCCCTGGCTCCTTACATGCAAGGTATTTATCATATGAAAATTTGGAACTGCCTGACTTGCCTGTTTTACTAGCCTTGTCCTGGAGCTGGGACTGGTAAAACATTGTAATATATGCACTGCAGTCAAAACGCAACATAAAAATATCCCTGACTACTGTGAGATTTACACTCTGTCACCGGGATGTGGTTACTTTTATAACACCGTTGCACTGGAGACAACGTCTAACAGCTTACAAGCAGTCTTCAGGTAAAAACGGGTCATTTGTTTTTATTTGTGTTTTCAGTTAGCATTGACACAGTGAAAACGGTTGGGTACTTTAACAATCGCGATCAAGAAACTTGCTTAAGTGTTTGTTTTTTTGTTTTTTTTATCCCAAATAGCTGCTACAAATCCCGCCGCCACAGTTAACAGTGCAGAGTCTCCGTGTGCATGTGTGTCCATGCACGCATGCACTGGTGACCTCAAACCTGGCGACAGCCCCCATTAACAGCTGGTTGTGTGCCAGTTTTTCTGCAAGGCCATGAAAAAATTAGCTGAGCTGTTTTGTGGCTTGTCGCACCCTAATATACAGTAACATTAGGCAGGGTGACCGAGCGCAGGCAAGATTGATGACTGTTGTCTATCCAGCTGCTTTGCGTGTTGTCAAGGTCCCAGGTCAGAGGTCACGTTCATAAACTGACATATATAGAGCTTTTTTCACACCACATTTAGCTTGTTCTCCCTGGTTAAACAGAGGGCAAGGTGTTTCTAATAGTACTCCTATGTAGGTTAGTGAAAGAAGATCTAGTGCATGCATTTAGAGGTGCAATTTTTCCTTTAGTCTGTCACTGTTGTGCCATTTCAACCTAAATGTCAGTTTAAATCATTACTGAACTCTAATAAAAGGTCAACCTTCAAGACCCTTCTGGCATCCAAGTAATAAACAACATACTGAGGATTGAGTGTCAGCATGTTTTTAATCACGCCTGCTTTCCACACATCTTCCAGGCTTTGCTCTTTTTCCCTCCTCTGTTTGCCCAGCATCTCTCTCTGTAATGAGGAGCATTCGCTCATCAGCCATGTTTAAACTGCAGACAGGATTAACTCAGCTAAAGACTTAATGCACATGCACAGTCACCCCATGCTCTGTTTGCTGTTTCCAGGACGTGGATCGACATGCGGCTCTGTTAGGCTTTTCTCTCTCGCTCGTTCTTTGTCTCTCCGGGCTCCACCAGGCCTGCCGCCTCCTCTTCCCTCGTCCTCATTTCGCCTGAATTAATTGAGTTCTCATTTTTGTGAGAAAGCTCACAGGAGGGCCATGTGTGGAGAGAGAGGAAAGTGATAGAAAGAATCAGAGAAACAGAGGGAGATCAGTGACAAAAGCCTAGAAGGCACAGCTCTCCCCGAGGTAGGTAGTCACCAGTTTCCTGAGGGATGCGTCGGCTGCTCCACTGTGGCTTGTATTTTTATCCTTTAAACAGTTTTCTCTCAGCACTTTGGGGAAAACACCCTTCGGCTGTTGGTCAGGGTCAGGAAGATTCTTTAACCCCTGATACATGGGAGGTTTGCACCTAAATTGAGTCGTTTGTGTGTGTAAAGCTAAAACTGGACAAAGAGAAACAGCTTCTGTTGAAATTATCCAATTACCGGTAAATGGTGTTTTTAGAGAACACACAAACATTATGTAAAAGCCTAAGGGCCTGAACTACTTAGAAGAAGACCTGGAAAAACTGATTTACTAAAAAGAATGCAGTCACAATTTTGTCTGGCAGATGCACAAAATAACACAACTACTCATTTATTGCATTTGCGTTCATAAATGTTTATTATATCTGGCATGTGTAAAATGCTGCTCATAGATTAACTTAAAATATCCAATGGGACTTAAGCCCATTTACTGTACACAACAATGTCTCAAGTAAAAATTTATTGTTTTTTGTGTTTTTTTGTTTCAGAAAAGCTTCACTTTTACTACGGCAACTTAGTTAGTTAGTTTACATGGAAACGGTAGAAATGCTGAAAAACGATGTAGTTTTCACTTTGGACCACTAGTTCGTGTTGTTGTTTGCTTTTGTAATTAAATCACACACATACAAGAGAGAACAAAACACTATAAACACAACGACGGAGTTGGAGCTTTGTTGAAAAGTTCCACCTTGAGAGCAATTTTCAAAAGTTGAGATGTCAGCGACCGCGAACACTGGATAAAGGTTTTGCACTTTCATCGACAATGTTGCCGAGTAAACAGAGCCTTACGACATTTCAAAACATTGATGCTGTTCACGGGTGCTGCTGTTTTTCTGTGTCTGAAAGGAAATGTGAATCAGCTCAGTCTAGCAAACAGACAGACTGCCAAAGAATAGTATTTGTAAGCTTTATTTTTAAGATATTTGCTATGTTGTACCTCTACGTAGATCTTGTAATCTTTCCCGAATCTCTTTTTATTTATCTGCTGAATGAGTCCGGTGTGTTTGATAACTTCATCCATCAGCTTGTTGGACTCTGTAATATCGCGATTCATTTCATGCATGTTGGTGCGAAACCCTCCATCCAATCACTCAGTAGTGAACTGGAATAAATGAACATGGAAGCAGGACCATTTCCAGCAGATCGATGTCATGTAAACAAGGTCTGTCATCCAAAACCCTCAATTCATTAGTCCTGTTTGCACATGTCATTAGTATTATTGCGAAAAGTGCTATGTGTTTGGGTGAGCATGCAATTTCGCACGCTTGATACAGGATCTTAGTAAATCAGGCATAAAACTGGAAGCTCAGCCACACTCACACTACATGACGTGCAAACCAACCTGACACTTTATTCAAGAGAAAGTACATTTTCAATAACACCATTCTCTCCAAACACACCATTGTGCAAGATAGGCCATGACATGTGACGCTGCCACCAAATAAAGGAATGCTGGAGCAGTAAATAAGTGACCCCAGGACTGAATCGTGTTATTGCTATGGAAACGACCCACAAGTGGGGTATGATATTATCTTTTACTTTTGTTGTTTTGCAGATATTACAGATTTAAATAGCGGGCACGATGTGCACCCTTGGACTTTACCTTGACCTGAACCTTTTCAATTATAAACCATTACAACTTCTTCCCTTGCAATATTCATGCACCGGCAGATAACTCCCTCAGATGTCTTAGGTTGCTGTAAGTTGAGATAAACACTTGCAGGGTTGTTACAGCCAATCGCTCGCCTCTATTCCTCAATGTCACTGCCTTAGCACTCAATAATTCAAAGCTTGGCGGTAATGAGCTCCCCGTAGGCCCTGTCCCCAAGGAGCCTCCCCACTGTGCCTCAACTGTAATGTAGTTATATCTCATGTCAGCTTTCAAATCAATTACATTTCTATCTGATGGCTATGTAATTGCGCCTGATTGAGTTTTTGGCACCCCAGCCAAGTGTGTGGTTCCCAAACTCCAGCCAGTCAAAACAGGAAGCTTCATCAAATGAAACTGTATTTCATCCTGATTGAGGCTGTTTGCATGATAAGCACAACTGTAATTATGATAATAATAACAATAGCAATCTGTGTTTTCTCAGCTTTGTTATTTTACCCCCCCACTCTCCAGATGAATTTTTGCCCCAAGGACTACGAACCACGTTTACTTTGCTCAAGATGCAAAGCCTGATTTGATTGTTTGTAGCACGTGCAATTTAGAAGATTAAATGCAAACCATTATACGTTTGTATGAATCTAAGTGTCTGGAGTTTCAGTTTGTTATAATGCAGCAGAGTTTTCTTTATTGCAGGATTGCACGCCGCACTGCATCTGCTGGTATTTGTGTGTTGCTTTGATTTCGCAGACTAATGTACAACATGCCACTGCCAACAGAAGTCATACTCCCTGTTGGCACAGTGCCAAGAAATAACAAGTTAACTTCATATCGACAGCAACTCGCTGACAGCTAAGGTCAGAGTAATGCGGCGGCGTATTGTCAGACCTCCTGGGGCTGGATTTTATTTACCAATTGATCGTTGGATGGACTGACGGATGGATATTTAACTGAAGGATGACAACAGCCGGTGACCGGATGTGTAGATGGAGAGGTGAATGTACACATGGACGGATGGATAAGTGGGCATTGGGGTAGAGGGATGAACGAACGGACGTACAGATGGCTGACGAGACCAATAGAGGCATGAATGGATGGAGGAGTGGACATACGGATGGGTAGATGGATCAACACATACATGCCTGGATGGACAGAGGAATTCTCTAATGGAGTGGTATTGAGATAGATGAGGGGGAGGATGTTGTGGTTAGGTGCATCAGCAACTAAATAGTGATGAATTGTGGCTCCTGTCAGCAGCACTAAGGATAACAGACATAGGAAAGCAGCCTGGCTCATCCATAATCAGCAGACAGAGATGATTGTCTTCATGCCAGAGAACTTCTCTAGAATTAAAGCACCATGAGTATATACCAGTCTGTATTTCTATCCCCATTTCATCATCCTTTTTCTTTTTATATCCCCTTACTCTTGGCGATCTTGCCCTTTAAATCTCTTCACTTGTATTATTCTCTCCTCATTTCTCTTCTTAAGGCCCAGTGTCGCCCCGCCTGTCTCTCTCGCTCGATCCGACACTGTCTTTTGTGTTAACAGCCTCACTTTTTTTTTTTTTTTTTTGCAGTGGGGGAGCCACTGGGTGCACATCTACAATCTTGCCTTTCATTTCATGGCTTCTGGAAATGGATGTTTTACTGCCTTCATTAAGGCATGCAGCAGTCAGCGCTGTGTTTTCCCTCTGAAGTTTAGCTCCATGAACCTCGCCATTAGAGGACATTATGGCCCCAGATTCCAGGGCACAGTGGAACACTGTATAATTTGATTAGTGTTATTAATCAAGTGGAATACTGCTCCTTTTGCCCCCATCTCCCTCTCCTCCTCCTCCTCCTCCTCCTCCTCCTCTTTTTTGCCATTTCACTTCTGCTTTCAAATCCTTCAGACGTTGCCATCTCTCTTCCTCCTCCCCTCGTCCATGTAACTCTCTTTTGCGCACTCGACAACACATGCAGTGAATGTGACAAAAGGTCCTACTACTTCCCTTTTAAAAACAATGATTTACCACTTGTTTTTTGTTTTTTTCTCCCCCTGTACAAGCCGCCACCCCAGCCCACACTGAGTTACACCGCCACCCCCCACCCCTCTCTTTACCCAGGACATAAATCAATTGAGATGAAAGTTCCATAATTGTGCTTGCTGGGAGGGATTTGAGCAAAATTGCACTATGAATTTTTTAAAGGGAATTTTTACTAGCTGTTCAGCGAGACTTGGGCGGCGCAGGAAGGTGAGGCCATGAGGATTTATGGGCCTGGATTCTTCATTACTGAAGTAATTTTCCTGCAAATGATAGTGCAGCACCCTGGAGGGGGGAGCGCTGCCCGCCTGGGAGAGTACGAACCTGCTTAATCTCTCGTGGAAAGAGAGCAGCTCAGCGCACTAATATCATCTGTAAGGGACTGAGGCTCCATTTGTTCACATCTAACCTGCAGCCAGTGTATTTGTGATTCATAGTAATTGATTGCTCAGATTTGTTCCAAGAGTGGTTTTACGCGTTGATTTCATCACGAGGGATAGTTTTGCTCAAACTGCAACATAATGCGCCATTTATGATAATCAGTTCAGTCATTTTTAAATTTCAATGTGATTGCTGTAATTGCAAAGCTTGATAGTCTATGCTTGCATCTGCAGTAGCTGAGGTGTCATGTGATTTTTATTTCTCCTTTTTTCCTGTCTGTGGTTGACTTGATGTTGTCTGTCCACCTTCTACCCTGATTCAGACCTGCTTGTGTACTCTGTCATAATGTTTCTCCAGCAAGGGATTCTACCTTTCTCTCTGCCTTTGGTCTTTCCCCTCTTCCTTCTTCATTTTAACCACTTCTCAGTCCAATATGGCTGACGTTCTGTCTCCATCTCTTTAGGTGCAGCCAGCAGCAGTGGCCCTCCTCAAGGTTAGTGCGTCCATGATGCCAGGTCTCATTCTGTATACTGCCTGCTGTCCAGTCAATTTTACAGCTCAGTAGCTTGAGAAGCAGAGGGGCTAAATCTACTGCAAGGAGGAGAAAGTACGAAGAGAGAGAGAGAGAGAGAGAGCGAGAGAGAGAGTGAGAGATACAAAATTATTGTGCACCCTGTTACCAGCTGAAGTGGATCTCATTCCAGGCACACTAACAACTTGGGACAATTAGTCACTTCTCACTAGGTCAGACCTGAGACTCACTAACAGGCCAAAATGAGGCAAGGAGTGGAGGACCCACGAGCATGGCCAAGCACTGCAGCTACAGGAGCAGCTCAGTGGAAAGAATGGCAACTTAGGGATGAAATTATTCTGCTGGTGTTCTGCTGCAACAATCTGTTCTGGACTTTTGTGCAACACTAACGTAGAAATAGGATTATGGGACATGGCACCAGAATTAATACACTGATAAGTCATAAAGCCAAAATGTATTGCACCTTGAACATGTCTTTATCTGATTCTGTTGGGTTTTTTTGGTTTGTTTTTTTATGTGCAAATGCTTCACTGATTACGCCACGCTCGGCGATGATTGTAGTGATTTTCAACACGTTTGTGCAGACGAACAAACAGCCGTCTGTTGAATTTTGTTCATCTAAAATAGTTTACGACCAAAGATGAGCCCCAAAGCTGCAGCCACTGAATGTTCCTGGGCAAAAGTGAAGCATGACTAAGGTGGGTGGTGCGTGGCGGATCAGGGGGTGGAAAGAGAGAAAAGTTTGTCCTGGGTCCTCTGTGGAGACGCAGCGTGACCAATTGAGGTGAAGGGGATGAATGAGGCCATTCACTGGGCCTAATGAAAGAGCTCCTGCTGGGCCTTGAATGAGGGTGGGCCCATCTGCACCACATAGGCGTGCACAAACCAGTGACCTCGAAAATTACCCAGGAAGCACTTTGGGACAGTCACCCCAGCAACAGGCTGGGGTTTGCATGGTAACCAGGCGCTTCACTCGGCGCCTGGCAGCTTCTGAAACACAACAAATTTTCCCTCCGTATTGAAAGAAGTCCGTGCGAAATCAACTTGGAGGCCACCCCCCCCCCCCTTTTTACTTATACATACAATAAAACTTTCAGTGACTCTCAAGTGAAGACATCGAGCAACTTTCACCAATTTTGATTACTTTGATCCAAAGACACAAAGGCCTCTTTGGCTTATACACATGTTTAGATGTTGACTCTCTGTAGGTTTTGCACGATGTGGGTTAATTAGGTTTACAGGATATATAGTAACAGGTTTAGGAGGCTTTGAAACTGATCTGATTAGAAAGATTACTGATAAGAAGCGGGACCCCCGGGGACTGGACATTAAGTTTACAAGCTTCTTCAAGGATCTGGTTCATTGGGCTTTATCTGTGTTATTTGGTTTAATATATTCAGTCTTGATGAGCCGGAGGCATGCAGGTCATTGAAGTTCCATTCCCATCTCCATTCCCTCATGGAACTTTTGACAGCGTGAAATGACAATCCGCCCCTGCACGCATCTACCACGTCAAAAAGTAATGAGATTGTGCTGCTGGAAATATCACTACAAAGCATCAGGCCTGCATTCGGGTCTGACTGCACCTTCAAAGAGCGCTGCCTGCCAGCTCGCCTGCCTCGCCTGCCTGCTGCAAAAGAAACGAACAAAAACAATCAGAATCAGAGACGGAGAAACGGCAAGGGAAGCTCCCCGCGCTGAGACAAACGAACACGCCAGAGTCTTTCATCCTGAGAGTGATTAGCCATCCGAAACGTTTTAAAACCCCACTTTGAGTGCGTTCCTCAAACGAAAGAGTTCCATTGAGGAGTGGCGGTGAGATGTTTCTCGCTGGGAAGCGCCAGTGATCTAGTCTCTAATTGTGGCGTCGCTGACAAGGCTGGTGTGGCTGGGAGCTTTTTAAGCGGGGCTTTTTGCTGTGCTCTTGTTCCGTTCCTGTCAGATCCACCACCAAAGGCACCGGGGAACAAAAGGGCCCCTCAGATTCTGTTCTTACATCCATCTGCCTATTTCTTTGTGCATAAACAGGCCTAATTTAACACACTAATAATCCCTGATGCTAGCCTAATGTGACCAAAACTACAATAGTTTTTCAAATGCGGCATTTGGTGTCAGATACGTTCCAAAGGCCAACATAGTTTTGTTTTGGTTTTTTTAATCTGTATAATTCCTGTCTTGGTCTCTCCTAAGTTTTTTTTTTTTTTCACATATCACCGATGAGAATCGTAGCTTGAAGAAAAGATGTGAGGACTCTGTGACACATTAGCATTATTGTTACCCTTCTTGTGCAGTATAGCAGGAACAAAGTCATGTTCAAGGTCTTTGAGCAGCATTCAGCAGAGCTGGTAGGCACTCTCACAATTTGGCATGGAAAAGTTTTTGGAACGTCTACTGTTCAGGAGCCAGACTGTCGAAGGTTTGAGAAGTGGAAGAGAGGCGGTTTGAAGAATCAAAGAGTCGGTGACAGTACGGGGAGCAAAGAGGAGGAGAAAGGGAGAGAGAGAAAGAGAGAGAGAGAGAGAGAGAGAGAGAGAGAAAAGAGGAAAGGAGTTAAGCCCCAGCTCATAAAAATCAGTATTATAACAACATTAATTGATGCTGCTGAGTGCCATATGTGATGCCATATGGAATAGCTGCCCCAGAGGCCTGCTATAATAGACAGCCCGCAGTGGTGCACACAACTTGGCACATTTACAAACAAGGGACGTCCCATTAATATCAGCCACACAGACTGAGCAGGAGACAGTGAGCGCGGGAGGGAGGGAGGGAGGGAAGGAGGCGGGGAGGGAGGGGGAAGGAAAATAAGCAGCAGTTATTTGTTGTTTTTCCATTTTTAAATGAATTTCTTTATGCTTAGTTTCTAGAGTTGGAGCTCTCTTTTTGCGACTGACTCTGTGTTGTAATTTCTTCCAAATTAGTAGACAGATTATATGTGCATATCTCTATATGATCACAATCTCTGCTTCTCTTACTCCCACAGTTCCTTAATTACAGTAATAAATGGTCCCTCCCTTCTGGGCTGATCATACCGCCCTCTGTCCGCCCAACTGTCACTCCCACCACAGATGCCCAGTGGTCCTTTCCACACACACACACACACACGCACACACACACACACACACCCACACTTCAGCAGGTGAAGTGATTCATGGCACCTTGACAAAAGTGGCGTGAACGAGCTCTGTTTAACCTCTCTGAGCCTAATCGTGGGGCAGCTGTTATTTACTGCTGCTGTCTGCAGGCTCTGGTCCTTGTCCTGTCTCACAGAGCATCGCGCCCCGTGTTACCGACTGTATTCAGGTGGGCTCAGTTACACGTGCATTCATTATTACAATTGTTTCAACAAATGATCTCGCGAGTACAGGAGTGTCAAACACATTTCACTTACTGCCTGATTTCATCGTGAGGGTGACAGTCCGGGCTGTAAAATAGTGCTATAATAATAATCTTTACATTCAAACGTTAAAGTATTTCTTTTTTGTGGTGCAGAGCATATGTGATGAAAATGTCTATATTTTTCCTGAACCAAACAATTACTCCCAGAAATGACTACAATCTCAACATAAAGCCAATTTCAATGATACCTTCTTGTGCAAAATGCAGTGAAATGTCAAAACAAAACCAACTTCTTCTAAAGCTGTTGCATTATGGGTGTTTGTACAAAGTCACCCTGATCGCATGGCTTTGAGGCTAGTTTGCTCACAATGAGGTTGATGGTGCGTATTGATTTATTTTTTTAAATCTATGTTCTCCCACGAGCCGTTTGTTTGACACCTCTGCACTAGTTTAACTCGAATAATACCACAAATTGCTATATTTATCCTTTAATCATTGCCCAGTATTTATCACACATTGTTATTTGGTATCATGTTTTTATCACTGTGATCTGTTCATTTAATGAGACCCAAGAACAAGTCTTGTCAATCTACTTTCACCTCACCAACACATAGATACCCTCAAAGGTAGTCAATAAGAAAACAATATAGAATTATAGACAATCACCTTTTGAACCAGCTTTCTGAAGATTCAGCGAGAATCAAGGTGTGACGTCTGCAACTTAAGACTTTGCGTCTCATCAATTTGTACATATGCTGGGTTTGTTACTATGTCATGGCAGAGATTACTAGCGTGAGAGCGAGGCAATCTGCAGACATTCATGTTCCTTCTGTTGTGGACCCCTATAGCCCCCATACATCCCACAAAGCTCCTCTGCCTCTTCAGACACGCCACGAGCGGCGGGGGGGGGGGGGGGGGGGGGGGGGGGGGGGTGGTAGAGAGCGAGGAGCGCTCATGAAACAGAGTTGTCAGCCACTCTGTTGAATTTCATAGAATGTGAGGCAAAACAAGAACAGTGTACAGCTGTTTCCTCCCTGACACAGAGGGAGGCAGATGAAGAGCAAAGGAGGGAAAAGAGAGAGAGGGAGGGAGGAGGAAGCGAGAGCGGGAGAACTCTCCGCTCTGTGATGTGCACTGATGTAGCTGCAGCTCTAGGTCAAACGCTGCCAGTGTTTTGTGTTCATCTTCGTCTCGTCTCCCCAGTGCTCCTCTAAATTATTCACAGCCTGAAGTGTGCAATGTGGCTGCCTTTTCCCCCTTCCCTCTCTCCCTCTCTCTCTCTCTCTCTCTCTCTCTCTTCCTCTCTCTCGCTCTCTCATGTGACGGCTTGTTTCAGAATCCCCTCAACCCATCCCACATCCACTCATCTACCATCACCCACCCAGCTTTCATTACTGACTTCATCTCTCACACTCCTACTTTCATCCCTTCTCGTCTCCTGCTTGATTCTCCTGACTGCCAGACTAAAGCCGCCCGTGTCTTTTAGAGAAGGGAGGCTGCCAGCTGTTAGCATCAGCTCCTTAACAGCTTCTACTCTCCCCTTGTATTTCACTGCCTCTCTTGCCCTCCCTAATTTCCCATCCAAGATGCAGTGGTTGAGCTGACAGTCTGCTCTACCTCTTTCTGTTTCAGTTTTTTTTTTTCCTCTTTTCTCACAATTCTTGATTACCAGTGAACTTTTTGCTCTTTTTTTATCTCTGCAAGTTGTGAAAGGCATCCCAGAGAGCAAACGCAGTCCTCAGGCCAGTCATTGTCACTGATTAAAGATGTCCCCATCAGTCATTTCACCTTTAAGTGAGTGTCACAGTCCTGTTAAGATGGAGGGAACGGCTGAGACCCAGGACATGGCAGGGCCTGGATTTGGCGGCGTGACATATATTGTGTGATAACATAGATTGTTGCAAAATGGGCTGGATTATCAGCTTTATGTCATTCCGTGCAATTTATATGATGATTTACAGCTCCAAAATATTCACATTTACACTATAGAAAGTGTGAGAGATCTTACACGCTGTCACTGTGTCTCAAAGCGTGGTCTTATAAACCCCTTTGCTTCAGTGACAGGTTATTACTGTCATATTAACTAGTAAGATGCTGGATGCCTGGACAGTGGGGGATGGAGGGTGGGCTGTGCCCCTCCCGGCCACCCGAGGTGAGAACAGAGTCGAGAAAGTAGTTGACTCCAGTTCCAGCCGTGGCCACAGGACACTTACTTGTAATTCTGTACCCTTCCTACAATAACGTTTGATCATTGCAGAGGGGGGACAGGAGGGGCAGGGGAGGGGCAACGGGGAGCTGAAGCTTGCCACAGCCCACCAACCCCCCCCCCCCCCCCCCCGGACCCCTTACCCGCCTTCTCGCAATTGCTGTCACCCAGTATGAATGCCCCCTCTGGCCCGATGACAAGTCTAGCGTGAAACGCTTGGCTACCCCCTGAAATTAGCAGTAGAGCCCCCCGGCGGCACATGCTTCTCATGACCAGCACACAGTGGGCCGCCGCCAGATTCTTTTCATTATGGCTGTGGCCTGCCAGCCCCCTGACTCTACCTCCTTCTGCCTCTTCCTCCGTCCCACCCTCCCTCTCCTCCTCCTTCCCCCTGTGCGTCAGCCAGAGCTCAGTAAACAGCATCTGTAGTGCTCATCACATTACTGTCACAGGGAGGAGAAGGAAGGAGGGAGCCAGACTCTCTGCGGGTGTTGCTGTTATTTCTGTGTATCTTAAGTGTCTTTATGTGTGCATACAGTATGACATTTTGTGCGAACACGTACAGCATGTATATGCATATGAACTGTGTGTGCACATTCCGTGTGTTGGCTTGACGGGATTAGTGACGGAGGGAGAGGGAGAGTTGGTAGCAGCAGTGCAGGGAGTGAAAAAGAGCGAGAGAGGAGGGGAGTAGCAGTACAGAGCAATGCCTGGAGGCTCAATCTGTTCCTCACTGAGCTACATCAGTGTTAGAGACGGCGGCTCGGGCCGCGGGGAAGCCTCCACTCGCTCCATCAAACTGTCAGGCAGCCAGCGGAGCTGCACAGGGAGACTCTCAGCTGCCCCCGGGGCCAGTTCAAGTCAACATCCCATTTCCTTGCCTCCTCGCCTAATTTCTCCTACGCCCCGACTTAAATTTCCAATGCCCAGTGTCTGCTGCTGCAGCTCAGCAGCGCCGGGCCCGGGGCCATGTCAAAACACTGGGAGGTGCTGAGGGGTGTACATGTGTGCGTGTGGCGATGTGCACACGCTCACCTCTGAAGGCGAGATAGCGAACAAGCTGCAGTCACACAGTCTGCAGAGACGAGAAGAATCTGGGGGGGGGGCATTGAAGACAAGATCCAAAAGAAACAACATAAATCAAGGGTGTGTTTTTTTTTTAACTCTCTTTCTTTCTTTTTCTTTTACCTATGTCCCAATTTTTCTTCCTCGACTATATTCATAACACAGTTGTGTATTCCCTGTCCCTTTAGGATTCTGGCAGTTTTCTTCTCTCTCTCTGAGCTGAATAAATGCTCCCTGTTCCCCCATACATCTGCCATTACTGTCTGTTTTTTTCCTCGCCAAACTACTCCAAGGATCACACCAACAGCCAGCCAGCTCTGTCACTCCCCCCGGGGTTTTGCTGAAAGCAAAGGTTGAGGGATTTCTTCTTGGAGAGGACAAGGCAGTCCTTTAATTTAGTGAAGACGGGGGACAACTCTTCAAGTTTATCCACACCGCTATCACCATCAATCTGTCCATGCACTGTACACCCCCCCCATCGCCCCCCCCCCTTTTCCTTCTTGACCTCACCACATACTTTGCATGGAAGTGAAACAGAGCGCTGCCAGGTCTCACTGCTGTTTACACGGACTCTGGGTAATGTTAAAGTCTGCTTAGTTTGGCCACAGGTCGGGAGTATATCTTTCCTCACCCTGGCTTGATTTACATGGCCCCCGCTGACTCTTCCCTTAAGTGTGTCAGCTCTAAAACCAGAGGTCTCTATGTCTGGTTAATGCAAAGAGCATTTCTCTGAGCTTGTCTTCTTCAATCCTCTTTCACTCTCGTTCTCCCCCCGTCCGCTCTCAATGGGCCTCTGTGAAAGGGGCTTTCGCTGAAGCCGTCTCTGTTTGCACAGCCAACTCCGAGGTCCTGAGCTCAAATATGGTTTTGCGTGAGAGCCTGTCTCAGCCTGCTGGTCGATATCATTTCTGCCCGGCAGAGCTTTTTCTCTCAATCTCATTCCCCGTGGACCCTACATCTTCACTTGGATCAATACTTTCCTAATCCGGAGCTCCTAGCCTGACCCTGGGTAATCAGCTGACTTCCCATGCTGCCTGCTGGGGAGGTCAATGGTCAAATGGCCGTATAGATTTGATCCTGTGATCAAATCACTTTGCTAGGTGGTGCTTTCAGATACAGCTAGTAGTTTGAAGCACAATCACTCTATTCTTTTTTTCTCTTTGTGTTTGAGAGCACTAAATATTGAGGTGTTTTTGTTGCTTCATGAGCCACTAAACCCTGATATCATTACACCAAAGCCTTTATTTGAGATTTCACGTCACCTTACAATCATGAAGTTATTAAAGGCCTTTAAAGTCGCCATGAAGTGTTTTATATATTTAGCTAATCGGTTGCTCTTGCAATACACTTCCATGGAGTGACATGCACTATGCAAAGACATGTGGAAAGACTTTCTACTCAATTTTGCAAGATGAATCTGCTGAAGAAACTTTCGGGTGTCTCGCTGATGTTCCCGGCTTAACGGCGGGTCCCCCGTTGGACTCTGAGGCTCTGCATCCACGCCCCTTCCTGAGTAGCCGTGGCGTCCACATCCCCACACCTCATCCCGACAATCTGCGGGAGGGAAATTGCAGGAGAAAATTGGTGTTGTTCCACCAGCATCCCACACTGCTTTGGTCCTCAACTATCTGAATGGACCATTACCCCCTCTGTGTGCTCTCACTCCGGGAGGTCCTGGTTTGTCAGAACTCTGTATATGTCCCTGGAGAAATGTCTCCTAAATTGAAGCCATTTCTCCCATCAGGATGAGGACGTCTATATGTTTGCATTGATGACTTGGCACTTTACTTACTTGGATAAGGAACAAAGCCGCTGTTGTTCCACTTTTGTCAAAATGTAAAAGCCTTATCACTGTCACTGAAGTGTTAGCACTGCTTTGGCCGTGAATATAACACAATCAGTTACAGTGTGTAAAATGCTGCATTTCAACCTTTTCGTCTTATTTCTCTCATTCTCATGGTAGTCGTTATGTCTGCTCGTAATTTAGCAGGGACGCACTTTTCCCTGACTTTGATAAAGTACAGCCAGTCAAGCTTTCATCACAAATTGTATTGTCAAAGCCCTCTTTTAAGCATATGTTCTGTTTTCCTGCTTTTATTCATTGTATTTATTGCTTTATTTGTTTAGAGAAGGAACTGACAGTGACACTTAAATGCCAGCAGCTCTGGCAGCCTTTGTTTTTCTTATTTTTTTTCCCTACATTTCTCGCAGCAAATACAGGGTTACGATCAGTATTCAGGCAGACAAGTCATTGACGCCGTGCCAGCGTTTGCGTCGCTGGGCGAGTTCCTCTTCGGTTCCTCTCTCTATCTCCGAGGCAGAATTCATGGCAGACTGTCCTCCGAGTGTGACAAGTGGAACTGTGTGATTAATTTGGCCAGTCGTTTTAATGTGCTCCGGGACGCGCAGCGCTTATTGTCTTCCCCCTGCACGTCTATCGGAATCTGCCAGAGAAAATGTCCAGGAGAATCGAGACATCCATCCCTCCCTCTCCCTGTTTTCCTCCCTCTTGCTTTTTTCTTTTTTTTTGCTCTCTCTCTCTCTCTTCTCTCTCCCGTCTCCCTGCTCGGCACTGCCTCATTTCAGGGCTGAGCTACAGGGTCGTCATGGGGGCCAGCCCAGGTCGAGGCCTGGCTCCAGCCAGGGCCGCTAGCGGAATAAATCTCCTGTCTCTGAAGTGTTGAAAGCTGTGTAAATGTCAAACGTGTCCGTCTGATGTGCTGGCTGAGCTGGGGGGGTGGGGGGGGTGAGAGGGTGGGGGGTGTGGGGGGGGGCAGTATTGTGGATGAGCCATCCACTGAAGCTGGTCCCTTGTTACCCTTGGTAGCTGTCGGTTGCCAGGTGCAGATGTTGCTGCTTGCTCGCTGCCTGTGAACGACGAGCCAGTTTTTTTTCTGCTTTCCTAATTTTTTTATTTTTTTTTGATGGTGGTGGTTGGCAGGGGGGGGGGTTGCATCCACTAGGGGCTTGGCTCCTGTCAGGCAGCTTAGTGAGCAGAATACCTCTCCGATTTTAACAATGTCCCCCCTGACCAGCAGACGTTCTGTTTGGGGAGGCTCCTGTTTAGGGTTGTGGTTTTGCATTTTCCTTTTTTTTTTCCTTTTTTCCTTTTTAAACCACAAGGCTTTCTTGTATAGTCTTAACTGGTAATCATTTCCCCAGTGTGGATTGTCAAAGAAGCACAGGGTGCTAAATGACTCGGAGCTGGTTCCCTCGACATCTACACACTCACAAACATGAACCGGTCTCCTACTTTTATTGTATTCTTCTCTGACTGGACTAAGTATAATAGCCCAACAGGGCAATCACATACAAAAACTGGCCTAACACTGCTTCAATTCACCCATCCCCTCATTGCTGTAGTATCCCCCCTGCCTGTTCTTACTGTTGTTTTGTTCCCCTTTTCCACCTGCCTCTCTGCCCCCTGCTGTGCTGTGTGTCTCTCTCTGTCTCTGTCTGCGCCGTAGCTAGTATTCCTCTTTACGCTGTGCTGCAGTTCTTGTAAAAGGATAAGCACCCGCTGTGCTCTTTTGATATTATTTTTCCTCCTCGCCAGCTCCAGCCTTGTGAGGCCTCATCTCTTGTGTCATGGCTACCGCTGCAACAACAAGGCCAAGCATGCACCGGGGGAATAGACCGAGTCAATTGTTCATCTCCATCACGTCGGGTTTAAACTCGTCCTCAGTAATGGAGTAGAGCTCACAACCGCTGTGAGATGGAAGTCATCCGTTGAGCTGCATGCTAAGAATACATTTACACCGATTTCCTGAGGGTAGGGCCGTGCTGGATACTGGATCAATTTTCCCTTTTTTTGGGGGGGTAATTCATAGATAGATCAGGATGGAGAGCAACATTGTTTTGAATGTGATTTCTTTAAGATAAAACGCCAGTGTGGTGAGGGAATAAATGGACGATGATAACAGGTTGTGATGTGCTTGTATCTGGCAGCATTGAAATGGCTGGCAATTAATTTGTCTGGAATTTGCAGTCTGAATGGGAAACTGATTGACAAGAATCCAAAGCCACTTTCTTTTCTTGATGCTCTGCACTCTGTAGTGATTGTCTTTAACAATCACAGCAGAGTGCAGGGGACAAAAGAGGACATGCTGTATGGAAGACTCACCAATGTAATGTGTTCATTGTTCAAGTGTGTGTTGGATTGTGCTCATGGGTTCATTCTCTTATTATTTTACTGTCGACAGTTGTGACTTATTCTAATCCACTTACATTTTAACAGCATATTATTATGTTGTTGTTTTTTTTATTATTTGTGCAACATTTTTTTTAATTCATGTTTATTGTTCAGGCCACACAATAGTGTAGTAGTTTGCTCTCACAGTAAGAATAGTCACAATTCAAGTCCAGGCTTGGGAGCCTTTCTGTGAATGTGTGGATTTTTTTATCTGTTTCCTCCCACAGTCCAGAAACATGGATTTGAGGCTCATTAGTGACTGTAAATGTTCCTTCAGATGTGAATATGACTGTGTTGGACTGTTTTTGTCCTGTGACGGACCTGTGACATTTCCGGAGTTTATTCAGCCCAACATAGAGGAATGGAAGTTTGATTATTTAAACTGAAAAGTGGATATTTGTGATGATTAACAATCCACATTTGTAAGCACAAACATTTTCAATTCATTGTGTTGCAGTTGCTGTTGGATAAAGTTGGATGATGGATGGATGGATGGATCACCATTTAAACCCCATTTCGGATATCGACACTTTAGAACTATTTAAAATTATGGCGATTGGTCTTTGTTCACTTTTTTTCAGTTTTCTATGACAAGCCTATAAACTCAGCTGGTTGAAAGATTCATAGTAAACATATTACATTACTTGTATTTGAAACATGTTTGGAAATGTGATTTTTTAAGACTCCACACTGGCAAAGTCTAAGTCAGTGAACATCAAATCACCCGATGTTATTGTTCAATCGGGTTCAATCAGAAAGAAATGAGTCAAAAAAAAAGTTAAAGATCATGTCATTCAGAGGAAAACTCAATGTGGCCACAGTGAGACGCTTAATGTGATTGGTGCAAACCAAAGATGTTTCAGGAGAAGCACATCACACAAATTGTGTAGCCTCCGTGAGCAAATGTAAAGAGTTGGAAAGTAATTGATTGCACATCACATCAAGCAAAGCTTAAAGCTGATGTGGTTCGTCCAAAAGTCCAAAACTCCCAAGTGATTCTTTCAGTGTTTCCCAGCATAAAAACACCCAGAGACGGTGAAAGAAGCAGAAGGGGGGGGGGGGGGGGGTTGCTTCTGAACAATGTTTGCATAAATGGTAGGTCAGAGAAAATAACTTTAAGATTATAGTTATTGATAGCTTTATTGGATAAATGATTTAAAGGGCAAAACTTTCTCCTCGTTGAAATGAACTACTGTAATGTTTTCAAATGTTTGTTTTTCAAGATCAGTTCTCAAGAGTTACTTAAGGTGCTTCAGTATCGATAATTGGTTGAGTTAGATCGGCTTTGAGTTAAAGCTTCTGCCAGCTGTAACACTTTTTGTGGCTTGGTCGGCTGAACCATGGTTTATGGACCCCCCTCTCACCCATCATCATGCCCCAGTTCTCCTCCACTGAGAGATCTTGGCCACTGAGCCTTTGCTCTGATTGCTCTCGTTATTTAATTATACATTTGGACCCACCGCGCTCACAACAAAGGGCCGCTGTGCCTCCATTGACCCGGCTCTCTCCTCATTGTACCCGGCTCAGAAAGGGAGTCAAACGAAATAAAGAGGGTCCACTTAAATATGTTGCCACAGGGACTTAATTGACAGATTGAAGGCAGTTTTTCACTGGAGACGTCTCTCTCTCTCTCTCTCTCTCTCTCTCTCTCTCTCTCTCTCTCTCTCTCTCTCTCTCTCTCTCTCTCTCTCTCTCTCTCTCTCTCTCTCTCTTTTCTTGAATTGCTCTGCTCCTCGTGCTTCCTGCTGTGAGGTCCAGTGGGACCGGCCTGCAGCTCCACGACTCCTGTTTCCATAACTTCACCATCCATTGTCTGGAGGGGAGAGAGTTACCAGCCAAAAGCATTTAGCAACAAATGAGTGTGAGAAGCGGAAGCAAGGGTCTAGTGTGTAGGATTTGAAGTTCAGGAATGTGGCAATAAAAAAAATCCAGCAAATGCCTTCAGACGGAGTCATTGGCTTTGCTTTAACCGAACACGTACGTTTCCACTGATGGTTTTTATTATTTGCTATAAAAAAAGAAAATTTAAAACATGGCATGTCTGAAATGAATTGCTCTGGATCTCGGTATCTGCAGTATTCTCATCATGTTTGATAGTGACAAGGTCTGATTTTTTCCCCCCTTGTTTTTCCTCTCTCTTTGGATATTTGAGCCTGATCCCAGCATATTTTAATACCAAAAAGACTCCTGAAATTTTGAGTGTTGAAGACAGACCGTTCTTGACTGAATAGAGTGTGATTTGGCCTTTGGCCATGCTAGACAAGGCATATTTCAGAATACAACCTCTCTTGTTATTCAGTTCCTTTATCCCCGCAGAAGTCTGACATACAAATTAAAGAGTGGTTTGTCACAAGGCGGATTTGAAATACCACACTTAATAGGCAGTGCGTCTGAGAATTCAAAGAACCTAAGCTCTCTGTGTCCTTGAGATGCTATCGTCCAATTTTAAAGCACACTTAAAAGGCTAAATGACAAGCTGCAGCTGAATGCAAAGTCACTGAACAGGCTCTTTATAACAGAACCTTGTGTGTAGTATTATTCCTTTTTTTTCATCTTTTGCAAATTCAGTAGCATTGAATTGGCAGCAGAAACACCAGAATGGCGCTCAGTGCCGCTTTTGAAACTTGAAAAAACTCTCTCAGACTACCGCACTCTCCTCTCCCTCTTCATCCTCAGCCGTTTGCACTGAAAGCTGACAGTGAATGAGAGGTTGCACACAGAAATAACATCTGCACTGATTATGCTACTGCAGGGAGCCCAATGAATAATTCCTTATATTTCCTGTGTCTGTCTCTTTTCTCTTACAGTGTGACAGCGAGAGTGACATTGACAACAAGGTAAGACTGCTTTTCCTGTGTTTATTCACCCACCACATGAAGTGGCTTAGAGTTGTGAATAACAAATAACAAATCTCAACTAAAGAAGGGAGACAGTCATTGAGTGCTCACCCAAAAAACAGGTGAGGGTAAAAGACCGTCTCTCCACTATTGATTATTTGCTTCATACAGAACATGAAAGTGACTAAGAATGTGGAGCAGGAAACAGAAAATGTGTTAGTTTTATGTTTTGGGAGGGAAAAAAAGTAGGTTTTTACATTCCAGTATGTCTTACGCGTTTCCTGGAGTCGAGATCATAGTGTTTCTTATTGTCTCCGCTTCACCGCCGATACTTTGTTTGTCTGTTGTCTTACAATATTTAATTGAAAGAATGGCTGATAGGTAGTCATTCCAGCTTAATATTCTGGAGGTCAATGATTTACATCCCCATTCACACGACAACATGGATTGGAGTCATGACACTCAGGAGGCAAACATTGTCGTTCGTGTCCATCTACCGTAATTTCCAGACTATAAGCCGCTAATTATTTTACACGCTTTGAACCTTGCGGCTTATAAAATGAGATTCTACTTCCACATGTAGATACATGATGTTTTGAGCCTCGGCTCCTCCAAAACTTGCCCTAAAAGTAAGATTTCTACTGTTCGGGACCTCGTCTTGGGCTGCCTTCTGTAGTCCGGAGCTCCAGCAGCTGACGGCCATGTTCAAGAGCATCACGTAAAGCCGCCCTGCTGGACTCCGTTAAAAATATCCATAAAATGCTTTATTAACGGAGAGAAAACCCTGTGATTATGTATTGCTCGCTCTCTCTCTCTCGCCATCACTATGAAAGACAAGCTTTGTGCGAATGATGATGATATAAGCAATCCCTGTGTTCCTGCAGTCAATTCTTGCCCTGTTACAACGTGGACACCTGCGGCTCATATCTGGGCGCGCTCAATAGTCCAGAAAATACGGTACTCGCGCAAGTGGTAATTTCATAGTTGGGTCACCCGGAATAACAATCCAACTTAGTCGTTTGGCATCTGAACATCTGTGTACTCACGGTTGCTGTGTGATTTCATTACAAAGACAAACAACAGCACCCACAAGTGATCCAACGGGAAAACAACACCCTTTTCAGCATTTTTACTGTTTCCATGAAAACGGACATCATTTTCAAAACATTGCCGTCTCACGGCGAAACCTTTATGAAAAAAAACTTTCTACAATAACAGTCTTTCAGATTAATTATTAAAAAAAACTAGCATTATTCTAATTGCAGAACTGCGTAGTGTTGAGCTGCAATATCGCCTAGTTCACCGTTTCACAATCCAACGGCGGTCTATCAGTTTCACCTCTGTGTGTTTATTTGTCGCGGCCTCGGAGGTGGTTCGCTGATGGCTGCCACCTGGTAACGAGATGAAACGCCTTCGGGGAACCTCGCACATCCTAATTCCTCCACAGTTTAGCAATTACTCCCTGGTAAATGAATGAGATAGCATGCCTAATCTCCTGTAAGCTTAGCTCCCAGTTCTGTGGAAATGTCTGCTGCTCTCCCCATAAATAATACATTGATAGCAGGCCCAATTTGCATTAACTGTAGCCTGGCAAGTCAATAGGCTTTTATCTCTTCATTGAAGCGAGAAGGAACCGAGGGCGCTAGCTAGTTGACACGACAGAGAGACATAGCAGGCCTGTCAGTCTCCATACGGATCCCTGACATCACTGTGGGGGGTAGAGAGGGAAGTAAAGTAGGAGGGAAGCTCTTGGAGTGTTTTTCCTTTTCAGGGTTTTGTTTTCCCCTCCACTCAGTTACCTGAAACTCATAACAGTTTTATATAGTGTCACAGAATTTGACATATAATATTTTAAAAGTTTGATACTGTGATAAAAAAAAACAACGCCGCGAAGAAGAAGAAGAAAAAAAGTGCATGCTTGTGTGTGTGTGTGTGTGTGTGTGTGTGTGTGTGTAGGGGGTGCAAGCAGAGCCTTCACAGCTTTGCAGAAACGCATCTGTGTTTCTGTGTTGGTGAGGTGTCAGGCTGCCTGTGTGGAGAAACAGCTCCACGTTTGGTGTTTGGCACCACTTATTTTTTCCAGGTTGGGTAAAGTGGGATGTATTTCAAGACATGTTGGACCATCAGTCATAGCTGCCAAGATTTCACCTTGCAAAAAATGTGTGTTACTTATTACACAGTTTGCTCCAGTTTGCAACGACATGTTTTTCTGCTTTGCATCAGGAGCGTCAAACACAAGGGGGCACGTGGACCCAACCCGGACACAGCACCAAGCAAATAGTCAATTTGAAGATAACATATTTTTTAAAGAAATTAGTAGTAGATAAAACTAAACACTGTGATCCAAGCTGATATATTGACAGGAAATAGAGGTTTTGGGAAACATTTTACAATATTTAGCATCAGAAAGTAGCATTAAAATGGGCTTCATTGTAGCCATTTTTTCATAGGAATTGTTTTATTTTGTGAAAATATAAACATTTTCATCATGTATACTCTACACCACAAAAAAAAAAAAAAAAAACTTTTAAAGATTACATTTAAAGGCTATTATGACCCTATTTTACTACTGTTTGTAGCTCCTGAACTAAAATGTGTTGGACAGCCCTGGTTTACTTCTTCCGATCTTATGATCCTTCAATTGTCTTCTCAGACCATCCATGTGTCCAAGTATCCTCAGGTAAAACACTGAACTATATGTGAGTATATGTACAAATGTGCAATACGTGAAATAGAGAAAATGCTCTACAAACGAAATCAAAAGTGTAATTTTCACTTTTGAAACATCTGTCAAAAACGGATGTCTTACCTCTGGTGTTACTTTTATTGCAAGACACTTTGCACTCACACGGTGATAAACATATTCAATAGATCACACTGTCAGTGAACAATAAAGGTGTTGTCGCAACTTGATACCAAGACTTTTCATGCGAATCCCAAACCTGAGGCTTCACAGTAATACCGAAAGTGAAAAACACAAATGAAAGTCACAGGCTGAAATGCTGTTTTCGGTTTAATGTGCAAAACTACTCATTTTCACTCCGAGATCCCTCGCTTGCCATTTTCGTGTCCCTTTGCTTTACTCTCAATTCTTAGTTTCCCTTCCCACTGAGCTTTTCACTTACACTTGATCTGCTTTTTTGACACAACTTTGACTCCCAAAGCATGCATTTGCACTTAAAATAAGAGTCGCCATTTGCCCTCGGTATAGATTTTCATCTAAATCACGGAGATTTGTGAAGGGTGTGAATAAAGTTTTCACCATTGAATAATTGTCCAACTGTGTCTTTGAGGCTTTTGAGCCTTTGAGGACACTTGAGCTGGAACTAATATGCATTTTAACTCATCAGTTACACTGAAGTCACAAGAAATCATTTTAGTGTATTATCTTGGAATAAGATAATATGATTTAGAGGCTGCAGTGCAGCTGTTAAATGATGTCAAGCTTGACATGTTTTTGTAATAATCTTATATCTTTGCCGCTAGCTAACATTAGCTTTGTATTATAAGCAAAACAATGGGACACGAATGGCAGAAACACTGTGAATACATGTTTTTTTTCTTCTTATATTTAATTCAGGATTTTGAGTAATATCAAGCTTGTTTTCATAAGACGCTCCCTTGAACTGTTGTTCGCTAAAATGAGCTTCACGTCAGCGAGCATCATATGATGACACTCCAGTATTACACACAAAACAACTAAAAACACTGTATACTTCAGCAGCTAGAATATAGTGTCTATTATGCTGCTCGCTTCATTTGCCACAGTAAGTTTTTGCAACTTCCACAGAGGAACCAAGTTTCTAATGGACATCAATCATGGATTTTTTTTTTTCCAAGTAAAATCTCCAACAGGCCCAAGTATTTTTCTGAAATCATTGTCAGATGTGGGAAAAACACAACTGTAGCTCAAATACAATATGGGTTTTCAGGGATCGCAAAATGCCCAAAATGTTTACCAGACACTGGTCCAGTAATCCTGAAGTTTTTACTGGACTGAAGCACATTTTACTGGACAGAAGTAAAGTTTGATGAAAGTATTTAACAACTCCCCAAGCTATTCTTCATTTGCAAAACTATGAAGAATAAGACAAGTTTATGGTAATATAAAGTTTATTAACATCACAAACTGTCAAAACAGATGTGAACCATAATGTGAACATAATGTGAAAAAAGAACAAAAACTTCACAACAATAAAAGCTTCAGCAGTAAACAACTTATCTGACTATAATTCACAAATGACTCTGAAAGCATGTCATAATGTGAAAAAAGAATTTAAAAAATCACAATAAACACAAAATACTTCAGCAGTCAACAATTTATCTGAAATCACCACCGAGTCATGTGACGTAACGTCACCATTCAAAATGGCGGCACCCATCGATACGAAAGACTGGGAGGTGATTCTTGGCTTTTTCAGAGTGATAAATGAAAAGTCCTCTCTCTCTCTCTCTCTCTCCCTCTCTCTCTCCCCCTCTCTCTCTCTCTCTGTCTATATATATATATATATATATATATATATATATATATATATATATATATATATATATATATATATATATATATATATATATATATATATATCCGTCTTAAGCATTAGCTTAACCTTAGCAATCGAAAGGTTACTGCAAAAATAGTGATTAGAACCAGTCCAGGGATTAAAGCTGCATTTACAGGGCCATGTTTCAGCTGAAAACACATAGGTTTTGTGTTTTCCTTTCAAAAAAGTTTCACATTGACACAGCAGTGTTTTAAAAACAGTGTCTGTTTACAGGGAAACAGCAGATACGTTGAAAACAATGTAGTTAGTGCGCCAGGCCACGAGTTGGCCCTGGTTGTTGTTTTTATAATGAAATCCACACACGTGTGCGCTGACAACAGTACGTTGTAAACCTTAAAAGATGGCAAGCACACGGACATTTGTATGAACAGATGGCCAAGTTGGATTATTATTACAATGACTCAACCACTGATGGGCAGTAATGTGCTACAAGTAATGTGTTCCTATGCTGTATTTCATGAAAATGTTGTACAAAGTGTAGAAAATAGGTTTAAATGTTCAACAATTAACTTCAAATCAGACACTGTTGCATTTTATTTAACGCCTGCTAGATGCAATGTGCATGAACTGAAAATATTGTAATCAACAAAACAGGTTTTAAAAAAGACAGTTTCATCTGATTCAATTTTATATAATGGAATCTGCGAAACGAATAGAATGAGACTAAAAGGTCTATTGCTTCATAGCGTATTCAGGCTGTGCGTCATGTTTTTTGAAGTAAATGAATTACTTTCCCAGGGACGTAATTGAAACTAATTACTATTTCCAAATAACTTAACCATCACTGCTCCCAACTATAAAACTACCAAGTCCCAGGAGAGTATGGGCTGGGAGTCGTGACACTCTGGAGGAAAACATTGTTGTTATTGTCCGTCAGTCGCTCCGAGCATCATTGTTGATTCCCAAATCGCAAAGAAACTTTTGCATTTTCACTTGAATAGGTTGTCAGGTAAACAGGGCCCAAGTTAGAAACCCTGTTATCTAAAAGCATAGAAGCCCCAGGATAGGTGTTTATATTTTCTGTTTATCCAGCGCTGGTAAAAATTTCCTTCCCCATGGCTAAAGGTATCAAACACACAGAGGAATCTCAGTTGTAGCCAACAGTAAATTGTACCTGAACATCAACATGGGCCCCAAACAAGTTTCAGTATTGTGTTGTTGTTGTTGTTGTTGTTTTAAATCTATGCTGCTGATGTGTTGTGTAATTTTCCAAGACCGCAAGAAGAAAAGAACATCTGGATGAGGGTTAGACCAGTGCTGACCTTTGCTTTCCTTCAGAAACACGTATTACCATAATCAGCGTGATGACAGTTGTGACTCGTCCATATCAAATTGCGGAGGAGAGGAGAAGACTGGGGGAGAGAAATAATTTGACAGGCCATCACCAAAAAGCAGTAGAAGAAAAACCGACGGTGTAAAAATTGGGTTCCAAGAGGAGAAAGACAAACACTGTCATTTGTAATTGCCTGCACTCAGGATAAGTCGACAGTGATCATTTTCTGCAACGTTTTGCTGAAACAGGTGCCAGCTCCGCCCGGATCTTCCCAGTGAAAACAAAGACTCCTTTCACATCAGATTATCAGCCACCTGAACACCCACATTGTCGGGATTTCACAGATTAACTTAATTAGAATATTGCTTCCAGGTGTGCCCCCGGGGTGCAATCAGTTACACTGTATTTGAATTACACTGACGAGTTGCTACAGCAAAGTCAGTTTGGATTGTGGCGCCTTGCAAAGCGCCTTGGTATCGGCGCGACGCCCGAGCCGCGACGCAGCGCCGTGTTTCCAGAACATGTCAGACTTGAAACCGCGGCAGGTTTTGCCGGGTCACCTCCAGTCCCGGGGGCGGCTGCCGTGAGAGAAAGCTTTATGTAAATGAACCAGCCACGATGAAAACAGGCAATCAAAGTTGTGCTTTCACATCTCGGGCTGTTCTTCTTGGAGTGAGGAGGAGGAGGGGGGGGGGCTGGGGGGGTCAGCCGATTTGCAGATTACATGATTCTTGACAATAGGAAGTATTCAGTATGCTTTAAAAAAAAATACCCCTGACCTTGGATTTTTATGTGACACCCTGCAGGAAAACTCAGATAATGAGAAATTCTTAATGGAGAACAATGTCTTCTCTGTTTCTTCACCAACACTGTGAGTGTTTGTGCAGAGTGACGCTAAATTTGAGGCTCAGGAAGAAATTAACCACATCTTAACTCATTAAGAGCTGGAAACAAGCGTGCAATTCTCCCTCCAGACCCGAGTTAATGCTTTGTCGGCGATGTTATCGTTTCAGAGCCTTTCGTCCAGTGAAATGCATCATTAAGATGAAACCACATTGTGTTGAGCTCTTAAGAGGGCAAACACCCGTGCAATGTGTCCAAAAAGGCTGCACAAATGTTTCCCCGGGTCATCGCGGGTTGAAGCGTGAATCGCTTGGCAGTATAGACGCTTTGTGTTTTCACTGCGTTGTGCAAGTGACAATGATGTTTATATTTTGGCTTCAACCAAAAGCCTCTCTGTAGAGTCACTGGATGTCTTTATGTGACCCTGAGTTGATACAAATACCTCTGATCAAGAATGTGTTAAAGAAATGTGTTGGGCTTTGGTTTAGGTACATATGATCCATATCTATAAAAAGCAGGACTTATAATATGTTTTAATTTGATATTCATTATATAAAAGGTTACAAAGAAAACATTCGAAAAAAAAAAAAAAGTACAGCATGAACAACCATTTTGTCTTGTTAGTTCTTTATCTAATATAAGGGTCATCCAATCTATTGCTTAATTCAACATGATCATGCATAAATTGTGCTAAATTGCAGTTTTAAAATCAGGGTTTTTCCTGCTTGAGTCTTTGTTTACATGACAACGATCTGCTGGAAAGGGTATCGCTTCTGTGTTCATTGGCATGTCTTTGCTACGTCGTGATTACGGAACGCCGAGCTTCCACAAGCGCAAAATCAAGTGTGATACATCGTCGTTGGATGTGTTGGTGGAGGAAGTTAATCAAACATGTCAGTGAAAATAAATCTGAATTTGGCAAGAAAAGTCCAATACGGGAGATGTTGGGTTACAAAGTCAAAACCATGAGCAAGAGAAGAGATCCAGAAAAGATGGCGAGACCTAAGAAGTCGTGGGGAGCTAACTGCCTCCCACGACAGCATCGTCTGGATTTGCACCACCTTTTATAACACTTTTTAAAACATTGCATCGTGCGAGTAGAGCAGTTGATACATGCATTTGCGTATAATATAATGTTTGCACCAAGTTCTATAAGCGCAAACCGTCATTAGATCAGTCGTTTATAGCCGCAAGGTTGCTGGAGCCAAACCCAAATGACACTAAAGCGAAGGCAATGCACACCGTTGGACAATCACCAGTCCATCACAGTGCAATCACAGAGAGACACATTCACACCTATGAGCTATTTAGGCTCACCAATAATCCTTAAATGTATGCTTATGTGGGAGATAAGTCATGTGCACACAACAACAACAACAACAGCAAACTCCACATAGGATTTGACCCAAAACTCGTACTCAAACCAGGGATATTCTCGCTGTGACACAAGAGTGCTAACCATTAGGCATCTGTGCGGCCAAAGATAATTGTCTCATTAAATAATGTGCACTCATTAGGCTTTAGATTGGGTACTTTTATAACAGCAGGTGTGATTCTAAAGCTCTTTCCTCCCACAAAGGTTGAAATTGTGTTTCCTTTCCGCCACGTTCGTCCAGTAATCCGTGAACCAGCCAGACCTGCCAACCTCTGACATGTGTGAGATACTTGAAGTCAAGACGGTCATTTTCTTTCATTGGAGAGGCAGAAAAAGAAATAGAGTGGGATTTATCCCTTCTGGGTTTGTCCATGCACTCTCCTGAAGTGTCATCCTATCTCCATTAGGCCCCACTTTTCTGTCCTCGCCGGCTCTTCCAATTTCCTCCGTTTTCTTTCTCCTGTGCAAATATTGCAGCGGCCGGCCGGCTGTATGCAAAACGTTAACGCGGCGGCCTTGTGTCAGGTGAGTCGCCGTCACCGTAGCCACGGCGGACCGCACACAGGTCGACTAATTCCATTTGGTCCTATTTGCCGAGCAGTCACTCAGCGGAAAGTGTATCTGTCTCCGGGGGAGTCTCCAAGGACCATTACCACATCCTGTCTATGAGCTCTTTTATGGCTCTGGTGTACTCATCTGCCAGGGCGGCACACAGGCTTCTGATTGACACATTAATTCCTCCTCTTCCTCCTTATCTTCCACGCAGTGTGGAGAATGAATGCCGTATCGCCACGTCCGAACGTCTACCGGCTTATCAGTAATGGCTCGTCAGCTTGCGGTATCCTCCCGATTGATGTATTGGGGGAGGTACGCCTTGTAAAGCTCGCAGTGCACCGGCTATGAAAAACAAGAATGCTGTGGGGATTTAAACATATCCGTTAACACTGCGTCTGCTGTCAGCGCTCTCTTATTTCTTTTTTTTCTTCTTCTTCTTTAAATCTCATTCTCCTCTTGTATCTGCCCTTTTTAATTTACCGCCGGCTCTCGTTTTGTCACTACCTCAGTTGTCATTCTGCTCCTCTTCTCCTCCTGTCGCCATATTGGGAAGGGAAAAAAAAGCCAAAAGTAATATATATTCATGTAGGTATGTCCCCGCTCCTCTATATGCTTCCCCAGCCTCCCCCGCTGCTTTGAACGATCTAGATTGGTCTCCTAGAGTCACCATATTCAATAACAAACAGACCACCCACCAGGCCGCTGACAACCTTAACATTTTTTTTTTTTTTTTTTTTTTTTTATGGACGGAAAAAATGGAGCGGCTTAATGTTTCGACACAAGTGATCATCCGTCCTCATCTCTTTAATGAAATTAGATTAAGTGCACCTGGGAAAGAGCTGAGAAAGCAGAATGCCCCGCCACCTCCTTTAATCTAAAACCAATTTGCCAGTAATATTCCTTTCCCCCCAGCTTGGGATTCGTCGGCCCTGATTCAAAATGGAGGAGGAACGAGATGAGACCAGAGCTGACTGGTTGCATTCAGCTCCCCACAGGCACTGTGAAATTAGAACTGACACCGGCAACACAGGCCTTAATATGGAGATGTCATTTTTCTCCTCTTGCTTTTGTCTTTCTCTCCCCTCTACTCCCTTCCCTACGTTTTCTCTCCTCTTTTTTTTTTCTTCCCTCTTCGACAGTAACTTCCTCTTCCCATCACTGTTTCCATTTGCTGGCCAAATCTGAAAGTCAAACAAATCAGGACAGAAAAAAAACAAGAGTCAGAAACATGGAACTGAAACGTTTAACCTCACTGATTTGTGGAATGTTTGGATGTAGCGCTTCCTCGTAATTTAAAGATTAGGGCTGAGATTAAAGTTATGCTATGATCACATTTTTGGAAGAAATAATGAGGACTTTGTTGATTAGCCAGAACTAAACATGTTATCCGTCAGGGGATCTCATGATGTTCCTCACGTCCAGCTGTTACTACAGACCTGGAAGCACTTTTCTCTTTTGATTTAGATTGAGGCTTTTTGCAACGTGCTCTCATTTTTAACCACCTCTAACTCAAGTGTTTGGGTTTGTTTTTTGGGTTTGTTTTTTAACTTTGTGTCGTTGTCAAGCAATGCATCTTTTATCCATTTTGCACGCAACTCTCTGGTGATCAGCGGGCGCATTTGGATTTGCTCCTGATGTGCAGAAGGACACCCTCAGTCTTAGCAGCGTGTGACGTCTGTGTCTTTGTGTACAAGCTCGGAGGCAAAAGTGTGTGTAAGGGCACACTCGGCGGTGAAAACCAGCCCCAGTGCATGTTGGGAAGGAGAGGCGCGATGACAGAGAAAGACTTGGAGCTTCTGCGGGGCCAGCCAGCAGACACAGCCAACTGACATCAGCGAAGACAGCTTGTCACTAGCAATGCATGTCAGACGTGCAATGCAGGGACAGTCAGCGTGGCCACGGCGTCATTGATGTGGCACCCAGTACCCTGGTCCACATTCTTCCTTAAAGGTTAGCGCTGATGTTGGCATCCGGTATGAAAATAGAAAGGTTGTGGCAAGCAAAAACCACGCAGGCCATTTAAGAACGAGGGAGGTGCGAAAACACAACATGGCATCAAGACTGTAATCTTCTTTCAGTTCCTGCCTTGTCTCAGTGAGGCTGTTTGTGTTGCTGGAGAGTGTTAATAGAACAAATAGCCGTCCCTTTGTTCGGTTGAAATTTTAACGCACACTGCGAACTCGCTGAGAAAACCCTGCCACCACTCAGCCATGCTCGACGGCTTGTGATCATTGTTATTGAGGGAGTTATTGTCGCCTCAATGAACACTGGGTTTTGGTATGTGTTTTTCTTTCACCTGGACTCGATCCATTTTTAGAGGTGGTTTTCTTCAAACACTGTTTTTCCCACCTGAGAGCCCTGGTCCTGTAATAGAGGAGTTTTTCAGCAACGGCCAGGTGAAACGCTCGATTGAACAATTTTCTGCTCGAGATCGCGTCGGTTCAATGATACGGTGATGGAGAAAGCATGGCACGCCACATCAAACAAGACAAGGAGTGAGATTTTTACAGCTGCCCTGCTTGCACTGTTTCCGTTTGCAGAAAGAGTTGCACATGTAAATTATATTTCCAGTCATCAGATTTCTATGTCTATTGCAAATGATTTGTTTTTGCATACTTCTCTTTTTATTCATAAATGAGAAAAAGTATTGTTGCACATTTTGTTAGTAGCACCCAGTAAGTACGTCACCAGCTACATTCTAATATCTAAAACCCGCTCAATGTAATTAACCTGAAATGTCTTTATGCGTATTATTCCTTGAATGAAGTACTCTTAAGAGCATTTACTGCGTATTATTCACAGCTAGTAAATCATAAGACTTTGCACAGGCATTTGCAACACAATGTTAAACAGGCAGCTAAACTGACTAACCCCGATGCTAAGTGTGTGTCCACTGTGCTCCAAGCCAGCGTGGCACAGCCTTCATTGTTTTTCAAGTGGCTTGTGTTTGAATAACAATCCAAGCACTATATACATTTTTCCACATGAGTAATAAAAGTAAAAATGACTCCATATTGGGTGCAGATGTTCTGTGGAAAAGAGGAAAAAGACACAAATGTGTTTTTGTGTGCGTAAATGTAAGATTTGAGCATTTCTGATCGTGCATAAACATAATGCCTAAGTGGGTTTTTATTCAATAAACATGGTTGGACTGTAATTGCTTACACATTTCTCCTGGCTGAAAACGCAAGACAGGCTTTGTGTGCGTTTAGTGCTGGCGCACCAAGACTCACGTCTGTCCCAGCCTTGGCTTGTCTGCGCAAGGTTTTTGTTTGTTTTGTTTTTTTAATGCAAAGGGACTTGCCATTCCTCCACAGCAAAGTGGCATATGCAATCAAGGATAAATATAGAATTCCCTGTTGTCATTAGGAATCAGTGCCATTGTGGATAATGTGTCCCTAAAGAAGTGTTGCTTCCTCTTTGGCCATGAACACATCAGTAAATGGAGTTTAGGTCCACTGTGGCAGTGAAAGAATGCTTTAAGAGCCTGAATTCCCTCCTCAGACAAAGAGGCCAGTCAGCAATGCAGTGCACTAGCCCCCTTCTTTCAGAAATTTTATAAGAAATATCAACACACATTAATCAGGAAGTCATAGGCCATGGTTATTTCTTGAGGCTCTGTATTTTGTCTCCAGTTACCAAATAGTTTCTCCTGCGGCCCAGTTTCACGACCTCTCGTCTTTGTGGAAAGGCTCGTCTGCAGCCCTCATAATGGTGATGATGGACAATAAAGGAAGTGAGCGCTGAGTCTGTCTCCCACCCACTGCGTGAAATGTATTCCATCTTTCTTTTGCTAACCACTTGAGCATCTCCAAGTCAATCTAAACACTGGGATGCCTGTGGATGGGCTGGCGACTGCCAGACCTCAAGCCCTGCAGGTTCTCGCGTCACTTGGGCTCGCGAGTGAACTTTCCGTGGGCGAATGTGTATGTGATGTGGAAAGCTGAGAAACCCCGGAGAGCATACTGAGATCAGGCCCAAACACACACACAGGGGCCAGCTGCCTTCAATTAAACCAGAAAATCCAGCCATGGCAGTCCCTTATGCACAAAACCAGCCCGCTTTGATCTGCGCTAGCCAGGGGAAGAGGTACAGGGCTTCAAAGATTGCAGGGGGAAAAAAAATTATTATTGTAACCCCCCCCCCCCTATAAAAGTTAACAGGGATTTTTGGGCTCAGGGGCAAAAGGATGCAGATATTAACGAAGGCTGTCACTCTTGTTCATTTGCCAGTTATTTTTCCTTCTTCCCATCATTTCGGTGAGCTTTAATTAGTGAACACACCTGGCCTCTCTCTCAAATTAACTGTTAAACACTCCCTGCCATAGTTTCTATTAGTGCCGAAGACCCTTTTTTTAAACTCATGCAGGGCAAATTGGCATCAAGTGAACCTGATATGTTTGTCAGCTTCAGCCGTATAGCAGCTATGGATATGTATGAGGTCTGGAGCCACAGAGACACAGAGACCGGCATTAAAACGGTCCCCCTGCCAAGCGCCACAGACGCAGGCGGCATGGGCATCCATTAAATTAATTTGACTTCATTAGTGCAGACCTGCTAGGCCTGGGGTGCCCACAGAGATGCCAGAGGGTGGGAGGTAGGGGGGTGGCGGCTGAGTGGCATCAGCCGCTGTGCTCTGAGGAGAGCGAACACATGGCACTGACAGGCGGAATATGGCCCCAGTTCTTACACCGGGACGGCTGCCAAACAAAGGCAACATGCGTCACTGGCTTTAGGGGAGCTCAATCAACACCCGGTCGGAGCATTAACGCCATGCGCTCCGCGCCACATCAGTGAGGAGGCCGCGGGTCGCTGGGCAGCCTGCAAGTCGAGCATGTGCACACAGTGAATGTGGCAGCGTGATATGATACAGAGACGCTGCCAGTGGGTTGACCCGCTGCCATCACCTTTGTGTCGGCTGCCAAAATCACTCGTTGTTAGGTTACAAAGCTCGCCTTTATCTCTTGTCAATGATTGTAGCAGTGATGTGTGGTACAATAATTTTCACAATTTGTTGTCATTATTTCTGGCTTTACTCGTACACAGCCCTGCAGGGTCGGGTACACGTGTGCACTAATGCAGTTTTGATTGACGGCACTGAACTTTTGAGCATTATGATGACGAAACTTTAGTCCAATGGGCACGTTTGTCTCTTCCTAATGGGCATGACGGGTGTTATTTTATGATCCACTTCTTGTATGATTGAGAATAAGTATAAGTCTTTTTTATTAGGCTAACAGACGAGGCATTGAAAATAAATTACTACTTTTAACTTGAAAGTTGGGGGTTCAGATGAAGATTGAGTGGCTCGAGTTTCTTCTAATTATTTCCTTTTAGTCCACCACTTTCAGCTGACGTGAGCCAGTTTGTTAGGTGAGGTTGTACACTTTTCTTTTTAACGGCATTTCAAGACTCTGAACCTCTCAGTCGCCTGCCTGCCGCTGTAACCTCTAGGCAAAGCACTGCCAACTTCTGGATCTGACCCGAGCTCTGTTGGGAGGACAGCACCTGATAAATACAGAAGTGTGCAAATAAATAAATAATGCGAGGTATTAAGTCCAGATAGGACTGGAAGGTAGCCTGAGGGTGGTAAGTGTTCTGCCTGACAGCAGCGAACACTTTGATCAGGGGGCCCCGTCTGAAGATCGCTTCCACATCTGCACAGGGGGAACGAGCTGTAAACTGCCAAGAAGCATTTTAATGACAGTTGGATTATAAAATGAAAGAGGGCTCCAGATGGCAGGCAGTGCAGCGGCTGCGGTTCAGGGGGAGGCTGTTTAAACTGCTTTTTTATTGATAAAATATGGGGTGAAAAATTGCGCAAGGCTTATTAGGCGTCCCGCTGTGATGTTGCTCAGCTGGCCAAGCTGTTCACCGTGGCCCTCGTCCAAACATGCCTCCATAAATTTTTAGCCGTACCTTTAAATCTGAAAGATCCCCGCTTGTTAAGTTCACCCCGGCTCCCCCATGCCCCCCACACCGTATTTGTCCTTTGAAAGACTTGCTTGTGTCCTTTGTTTGCCGGCCGGCAGGATGAAAGCAGTGTCGGGAGCTCGACACAGGCTGGGAGAAGGATGAAGGGGGTTCCCACGTTGCATGCTCATTATCGTCCACCAAGAACCAAAGTTTATCCCTTAAACAACTTAATTCCAGCATGATTTCATTAGGTTTGCTCTGCGAGTGATAAAATGAGGCCGACCTTATTAATTCAAGACGCTGCGGTTGTGCTTTTCAGATACACGGGGAGCTATTCAAGGCAGAAATAGTCATCTGGGCATTGACTTGGAGTTGCTCACTGCTATTGTGGTCTGACGGGAGAAACGGCTGCTCTTTTATTAAATCGACTTCTAACTTAAAGCTCCATTTGCATGAGTGGTATCAGAATGTACACTCATAGGAGTGGGTCTTTTGACGGAAAGACATTGGCTTGTTCGGTAATGTTTCTGTCTGCTCAGGCTGTGTAAGTGCACATGCTGGAGAGAAGTCATGATGATTCATTAGGAGGGAAAGCATAATAATTACACTTTTATGTGATTTCTAGCGACGTTAGTTAAATTGGTTGTCACCTCCCGAGCAAGGGTCTCCCACTTCATATTACCTTCCTTTAAAGTGGTCTAATGCACATCTTTGATCTGGAGCTCAAATTGAATTTGCCTGAAATGCGAATAGGCTAGATTCAAAAGCTGGGAGAATTTCATGGTATCAATAAAAAGGGGCCAGTAAAAGCCATCTTGACTCCATCAAAATCTATACATGTCACACATATGCCTCTCCCTCCGCAGAGTGAGCTGTTTTCCGCTGAGATATGTTGTTAGCGATGCTCTCACTGCTAATTTAAAATCCATTTAAGCTGATAGGGTGGCTGACTAAAACGCTGTCATGATGCCCTTGCAAAAATTGACGCGCATATTGTTTTTCCCACCTACCGAAAACAAGCAGTCCCAATTTATATTCCATAACCACCACTTCAGGGCCAACCCGCCGAGCCACCCGCTCCACCCTCGCACCTACCCGTGGCATCAAAGACAATTACTGTCGACATCACATCAAATTACAACTGTTGGTTTGCTTGTTTGTCTCGTTATGTGACTTGAAAACTGCCGTCTCCCACCCTGGGAAGGTCCCCTCCCATCTGCTCGCCTATCTTTGCCCACCCTTATGGGCCTGCACACACACACACACACACACACACACACACACACACACACACACACACGCACACACACACACGCACACATAAATTTCCCTCCCAGCATGGAGAAGAGAAAGGACAGGCAGCCGACAGCCTAATGGACTAATTTGTAATTGCGAATGAGAAAAAGCTGAGTTGTTGGACGTGTTATAATTTGACAGAGTGGCAGCTCTGAGCCGGACCGTGACGCTTCAACCACAAATCTTTCCCTCCCTCCCTCACTCCCTCCTTTCCCTCCCTTCGCTATCCTTCAAATGCTTTCTTTCTTCTGCTCCGTGGAGAATATTCAGAAGGGAAGGTGATGGGAGAGATGCTTTCGGCACATTCTGTTGCTCAAAGCTCCTGGCTCTGTCATATTCTTTTTCTTTCGTTTCCACCCCCCACATCCCTGCCTCCCCTTCCTTCTCTACCTTCACATGGATCCCTTAGGATGGAATAGGGAAAGTATCTCAGAGCATTCAGATGCGTTTGAAGTGCAGGACAGATGGGGGGCTCGAGGGACTGTAAAAAATGAATCGTGGCTAGTAATAGGAGAGATGTTTTGAATCCTCTCCTCCATAAGTTATTTATCAGGGGCCCTTAGTGGTGGAGGAAGACTTCAGAGTGCTCCCTTAATGTAGCATCTGATGACTAGTAGGGGGGCTGTTCCAGGAAGTACTGTTGTAAAACAGGAGGAGAACATTAGCAGGGAAGTCTCCCTGGGCCCGGGCAAAAGACAGGAACAACACACAGGGCGGCTCTTTCCCAGCATGCAACACAGGTCAGAGAAGAGAGGTGTACAAGAAGATGTCCCGGAGCTCCCCGCCAGCCAGCGATATCACACGAGGTACGGCGCGAGACGTTCTGTACTACCAGTCCCACCAGGCCGGCCTCGTTTGAATAGACAAGACGCTTCAAATAGTCCTGAAAATAAACAGCACATCATGGGACCAATGGAACAGAAGGCAATGACGGCTGCCTGCTTTAATCGTCATTCACTTTTATTTTTTTTTTGGGCCGCATGACACAATTATATTTTCATTATTCCTCTACTGCATTGCTTTATGCAGCTATGACTCGTGGAGGGTCTGGAGCCAATGACAGGGGAAAGCAGCCAGGGCAGGTCAGCGGTCCGTCACTGAACAAACACAGAGAGACACAGGACCCATTTACACAACAACATATTCAAGTGAAAACAGAAAACTTGTGTTTGATTTTAGAGGTTCCTTTATGGGGCTCAGAGCGACTGAAAACACACCATTTTTCAACCAAGAACGACCAACCAGAATACACTGCTACTGCGCATACACAACTTTGTAGTTTTATAGTTGAAGAGTCGCCGTAATACACTACGCCATAGTGTTACCCCATGGTCCATGTTATCAATGCATTTGTTAGCCAGTAAGCGTGGCTGAAAATTAAAAAAAAAAAAGAGCATGTGAGTACACAAGTTTCTCCTCCAAACTATAGAGTTGAGAACATTTCTTGTGCTGCTGCAAGATTGATGTTGAAGCTGCCACACCAAAAAATGTGGACTGAAAAACAGACTTTGTCTTTGTGCATGTGGGTTTGCTTGCCCCCTTTTCTTGAAATGTTCACATAGTTTTAATGAAACTACTTATGAAAAGATTATACAAACACTAAATGTTATGAAAGTGATATCAAATATAGAATTTCTGTAAATCTAGGAAAAAATACAAAAATAATATGTTGCGTTTGAACATTTTTGCTAATATTGATGTATTGTGAAAACATAAATGAGCATCATCTGATTCCTCATTCCAATTACAGAAAAGCAACACTGAGGTGTCACCTCTGTGAAGCACTGTCTATTACATACGCTGCATAGCAACAGTAATGGTACATGCCAACCAGGCTGGTGTCTGATCACAGGAGACTAATGACCTCTGAACTGATCACTGGGGCTAATAAAGACCAGCTAATGACATAGCTGCTTCGTCTGTGCTAATTGCTCTCTCTGGACCTCCACCGTGGCTCGTGTCTCCAGAGCATCTGTCATGAGGCATATTCCCCGACATGACTCAGACCTGGCCTCAACCTCAAAGCCAGGCACCTCGCCAGAAACAATTGTCCTTCAGTGTCCTTTTATCGTGCTATAGCAAAGTGAGAAGTAAAAAGAACCAAGGTCTGGGCTTGTTGTTTGTTGAGTCGGACTGACGCCTTAATCAAACTTAATGTATTCGCTTGTGGACGTAGAACTCTGTGGTCTATTGGATTTTTTTTATACATACAGTAAAAATGTATTCTATCGATAGAGAACGTGCAGTCATTTTATCATTTCGCTCGTGGCTATATTTTGCTTATCTTCAGCTCATCGATGCTCTGCGTACAGCTAGATCAATATGGCCGCCAATAAGAACGTGAGTTATTATTATTATTAGTCTCAGATTCCTGAGAGACAGTGGTGTAGTCCAGGGTATATGTTGGTATACACGGAGCAGTCAGGATAAAGCTTCTTGCTCAGGGACTCACAACGTTGGCTCCATGAGCCTCCAAATCCTCTACAACAGGAGTGTCAAATATAAGGCTTGTGTGCCAAAACAGTGATAGCAGAAGACTTTTTACTGTATTTGAGTACTAAATGTTCATAATTAGGGAAAATATAAACTTTCTCTAAACCTATACTAGCAAACAACATAAGAACAACTTCAAAGTTTACATTAAAAAGTTAATATGGCACTAGATTACCAGTGCAGAACACACATGAACTACACCAACACGAGCCCTGGAAATCAAAAGGACAACATCCCAAAATATTAGATTTTTTATTTTATTTTATTTTTTTATAAAAATGCATGTGGGTGCATGTGGGTTTGCATATGTTTTTGTGTATTCCATATGGCTCAATGGAGATCTCAAAAATGGAAACACACATCTCATTCACAAAAATTAGTAAGATAAAACTTCTGTGTTTCTCATTTACTCATCAATTGAGTATCATCATGGAGTTACTTACAATATAGGTCTCTCTTAATAAAATGTGCACAAAACAAGTCTGCGATAAGGCTGTAAAAGCAAATATATAGCTTAAAAATCCCACATCAATAATTGTAAGTCACATTTCATTGTTTCATAATGGGAAAAACACATTTATATCGAGGTTGTCTCTTCAGTCTGTCAATCTATTGAGATTTCTCTGTCAACTTGTTCCATCATAATTCTACATAACCACATATTATCCATCAATGTGCGTCAACAATAACCACAAGCTGCTCTCAAGTCTGCAAGATATCACTTTAAAGAAGTTGTCACCTAAACTAAAGTGTTATTTGTGTATAAACAATATCTCATACTGTCACTCTTTTCTTATTGACAGCACTTGACAGTTGCCTGTGGGAAATATCTACTATTAAAATATGCTTTTGGGATGAGAGAAAAAATTATATACTGTATGTTTTCGGCATTTTATATGCAGAAGCAAGGTAGGATACATATATATATTTTCAGTGTGTGAGAATTGTGATGTAGAAGCAGCAGTGGCCATTTTGAAGCACTGGCACATGGTGCAGCATTACAATGGGCTGCAATTTGCATATCATTTCATGTTGGGGATATTAGATTAATGGCTTGTGACTAGTGTGATGAATACTAATTTAGCCTTAAATCATGTCACCGTTCAGACATCAACAGCCTGCCCAACAGGCAGCAGAGTAGCTGAGCAGACAGACATTTTATAAGGTCAACTAACTTCTCCGACCAAGTCCTTCCTGTTCCTCATTCGTTCTACTCAGTTATTGCACTTGTAAATGTTTGCTATTCCAGGGACTGTTGCCATCTCGGTTGAGGCTCGACTACAGGGGTTAATGTCGTCTTCCGTTTACCCGAGCGCACAATAAAATCTGCTGATAAAGTCGTGCCGGCAATGGTTATAGAGCTGCGTCTCATGAAAATCATACATTTTGCCCCTCCTCCCCCCACCTGCCCCAATTTGACTCCCAGCATGCAAGTCCCTGGTGCAGGCGGCTTTTCTGTGGCCGCGAGGCGTGATGATGTTAATGTTGTGTGAAAAGGCTACAGAGGTAGGTGGGAGAGCAGAGCGTCGTGCAGTGCATTAATCTCATCAGAGGACGTTTTTTTTCCTTTTCTAATTCAACAGGTTATGCTGTAAAAGGACATGTGGAACTAAAATAAAGGAACCAGATACCAGAATCTGAACTGCACTGTCCCTGATGGTCCCCGAGTTTCCTCCGAGCCAATGTACACTTTTTCTCTAGTTTGTGTTGGATGACCTGACGCAAACTGGAAATGGCAGCTCATCCTCTCCTAATCACCTGCCTCCTACTTTGTGTTGTACAAAACAGAGAGTAAAACAACACTTAGAAACACTGATTTTACAGTAATGCCAGGATTGTTGAAATATTAAAAAAGACAAGTCATCAAACTGTCGTTTGTTATGGCTTTTTATGGCAGCATTATAGCATTCTGTACTAAAATATACATGGTTCTATTTCCAGCAATAATCATCTTCTGTACATTTTAAAGCTTTATGAAATGAAAGAAATATATGAGCATAGCCACATTTATACTTTACATGATTAGAGACACTTAACTCTATAATAAGAATATACAGACAAATATTGTGTTGTCCCTAAAGAGCTCCTCGCCAGCTGAATATCTACAATAAGGAAGGTTTGTAAGGAATGTAGCAATTATGAGCTAATATAAGATGCTTCGGTTGAACTGTAGCGGTTCTGTATTGGTTCACATCTTTTGTGTCTCAAGTGTACAGTAAAGCCTGTAGATTCCAATATAAAGAGATCATTATACAGCTTTACTGTCCTGGATCCATTGTATTCATTTTGCATGGATCTTGAAATGTTGCGCTAAACTATTCTTTATTGGTATGGGGAGATTTCTTATTTTCCACATACTGGAGTGTGTGTGTGTGTGTGTGTGTGTGTGTGTGTGTGTGTGTGTGTGTGTGTGTGTCACTTCATGTGCTCTCCTGAGAGTAGATGGCTAGCCAGAAGTGTGGAGGGAGGAGGTGGGAGGATGTCCAGAGGGAGCTGTTTGATTGATGTGTTTTGGGGTAGAGGAGGGGTGTCGGGGAAGGGGGCTGGAGGGGGTGGGGGGAGGGGGGATGTGTTGAGGATGAGGGGATGGGAGCTTGATGGGACTCTGCCGCAAGAGGGAGGCACGTCTCTTAAGTGGGGGAGGAGGGAACCTTAACAAGCCCTAGATTGTTAGTGACAGGCAGATACTTCAACACTTAAAGTAGAAGGTTTGATTTAATCACAGAGCTGTCATTTGTTATTTGTCTGGCTCGCTCCACCGGGGCCACGGCTGATCAACTGCCTGGTCCCAAGAGAGCCCTTTTTCCCCCTGTAATGTCTAAATCCCCTGCACAAATTACAGGCCTGCACCCCCCCCCCCCCTCCCCCCCCTTCAGCCCCACCATGAAGGCCAGTAAGGTGGATTCAAAAGGAGAGGGAAGCGGGGTGGCAGTGGAAGGAGACAGGTACGGGAACGAGGAAGCGGGAGATGGAATGGCCTGAGGGCCACTAAAGATCATTAATAGGACTGTCAGGGAGGTTGCCAGTTGGTTAGCTTCTCATAAATAAGAAATGAGCTCCTCCCTCTTCGCCCATTCTAGTTCATTAATAATGCCTGCTGCGGCTATTTTGTTGCATCGCACTCTGATGGGAAGAGAGGCAGGGAGAGGTGGAGGCATGATGAAGGGAAATCTAGAGGAAAAAGACCAGACCTTTCCGCTCTCTCTGATAATCTGACTGGACAGCTTTCCAAATTAGCAATGAGATCCCAACGCCAGAGCACAGGGCCAATTAATCTACCGACCAGTGAGAATGATTAAATGGAGTGGAAGAATCGAAGGCAAAATAAGGAACAGACGCAACCAAAATCTGTATCCCTGCTGCCTATAAGTGACAGTTGAGATTGGCTTTTTAGAGGAAATATTTCTCGTACTTGTTGGGATGTAAATGTGAGCGACACAGACCCCGACCCGTCTTTCCCTTGAGATCTGGATGGAGGGAAAAAGAAGTCATAAGACAGAAAGGCTGAGAGTGATGAGAGAGGGGGTTGGTTGTTAAAGAGAAAGATGGAGCCAGTTCAGAGGGGTCACCCTGCAGGTAAAAGCATTGCCTTTTAATTAGGGTGAAAGGATTTGATTCTTTCATAAAGGCCAGCGGCCTGGGCGCTGTTGAGCCTGATAGCAGTCAATGCCGCTCATTAACCCTCCTTCCTGCTCTCCACTGCCGACATGACTCCATCTGAGAAGGCACAGATAAAAGGCTCAGCCAGGCCACAAATGGCAGGAGGGCTTCTGAGTTTTGCCGGCCTCTACGTCTCTCCTTTGGTTCACTCCTCTCACTTTGTCTCATCCCACCCCCGTTCATCCCTTCCTTCCTTTGGTCCCCGACATCTTGAATCCTTCTGCTTGGCATGGATTATGCTAAATGTCTCCAAGGTGTTCTACCTTCAGAAAGTGGGATTATTTTATATGTGGTCACATCCTGTTACATTTAGGGTTGCAGTGCTGGTTCTTATATTGTCTAGTTCATGTACTTTGGTTTGGTTATGCAGAATGATAAAACTGGGAAGCGGACCAGTCGATATTAATTGCAGGTGCTCCAAGTGCAACAATGGGTCAGAACAGAGAGACATGTGTTTGACGGACTGCACTTGACAATGCAATTTTCATGATGAGGATTTCACGAAGGTCACCTTTGTTTTTTCACTTCCTATATATCGGTAAGTTATTTCTGGTTATAAAACCCAGTTATGACAGTGACTTCAGAGAGAGAGAGAGAGTGAGAGAGAGAGAGAGAGAGAGAGTGAGCATGTTGAAGAGAATAGTAGGAGGCCAGCAGCCGGAAAGCTGTGATGTATGATTTTATTCATTCCTCCTTCCTGCTCCTGATTAGGGCCTTTAAACTGTGATCGATTGACCCTCAGGCCAGCCTCAAATCAAAGGCAGATACTGTATGTGCTGAGTGGGAAAGGGAAGCACATGGAGGCATTAGAGGCCTGTGGCTCTGAGGTGCACAGCAAGAGGTTGATTCACTTTGTGCCGGCCAGCAAGTAGAGAATAGGATGACGAAGATGAGGTTGTGAAGGTGATGACAGACCATAGTACACACTTATGGATAGAAATGCATGTCTGTGTACGCTGTCAGTGCATAAAGAGCTGTGGACACAGGGATGCTTGACCTTCTTCTTCTGTCAGTCTGTATGTTTCCAAAGTGGTCGGGTCTTGAAATAGCAAAAAAAAAATATATATATATTTTTTTTTTTTAAAGGAGCCTGGAACAAGCACTTTCAGATGTGCTTTTGAGTCGGGCCGCCAAGCACAGATGGTTAAACCTGCTCTTATTCAGCCTACTGCATCCACATTTTACTTGAACTCATCTAGTCCCTCTACATTTTCTCCAACACCTCCCCTCCTCACAGTCTTAATCCTCTTGAGATGAGCCCCAGTCTTCAAAAGATGAACACACTGCAAACAATTTATGATGCCTTTCTAAGGAAGTCAGATCTGGCCTCCATACCTTGGGGATCTTTTTTCCCCGCTCTCTCTTTCTTTGGCGGTGCTGCCAAAAGAACATTCTGATATGTAATCTCTGGCTGGAGGAATGGCAGACAGACAGACACATGTGCACAGTGCACATTTGTTTTCCTGCTCTTGACCTATGATCGACTGTAGAGCTGCGGAGAGAGAGCAAAAGAAAGCCTGCCTAACAACAGATGGTTCTCCTTAAGGAGCTAAGATGAAACTCTTTGTGTTACAAGTGCTCTTTGGTCTTTTTTGAGACTCCAATCGGTTCAGGCTCCCCTGCTGGGCTTCGTTCCAATGCACTGAGACCAAATGAGTGCATAGGCATGCTTACACATACGCACACCCGGGCGTCTGATGAATGGCCTCACCTGTCTTCTCATTTTGAGTTACTGAACAAACTGAGATCCAGTCAAGGCTAATAAATTGTCCCGGGGATTGTTCTGGAATGAGACTAATATTGCTGACATTTCGGATGATTGCACTGGGACTATGAATTTTCCTGAACAATTCAATATAATACAGATTTGAATGATTCAAAGGTGCAGAATGTGAGGAGCTGTTTGACTGCTCCAAGTCCTGGTGAATGCATTGTTGTAACTGTGTGCCGTCGTGACTTGCAAAATGCAATTCCGTCAAAGCCATTGACTTTAATAAAGCCAGTCTCATGTAACCTTGTTTGCCCTTTGGGAGGCATATATGTTCAAGCTTGGGCAACTGAGTAGTTCACTGTGATTGTGGCGGCCCTAATGACTGGTCACTGCAAATGTGTGAGTTTGTTCAAGCTGATGACTGGAGCCTCCAACAGATGTATGTTGGGTCTGAATAGAAGACGGTGTGCATCGCAACTGAGGCCTGTCTCAGAGGGAGGTGGGGGGGGTGCAGGGAGAATTGCATCCCAGCCAGAGTGATGGCATCACTTCTCAAAGCGCACACGTTCGTGACAAGTAAACTGAAATCATCATTGATGTTATTTATTTTCAAATGCTCCCCGCTTGACAGGCGACATCTTGTTCGGCACACATCCCAAGGGAGGCCGCGGTGCTCAGCATTTCTCGGCTCCATCACGCGCAGACAGCCGCACGGCGCTGACACCAAAGCAGTGGGACTCACTAGAGACTTGCTCTGGAATTTGTCACAATCCTGCACCACACGAAGAAAACACAAATGCACTCAGCTCTTTGTTTACACACATATCCAGATCTGTCGCAATGCTTGTCTCCTACCTCAGCATCTGCCACCGCGCTAGAAAACAAGAGATTGTTTGCCAGGAAAAAAAAGAAAGTCTGTTAAAGATTTGATTTTTTTTGTTTTTTTCTGTGCCGGATAAATGTCAACAAAAGTTTAATCTTTGGAAAGGAAGTGTGCTGCAAATGCCAAAGCGGCGACTTCCTGTCTCTGATTTAGACGTGACTTGTAAATTTCAGGACTGAATTAGCGTCTGTCAAAACAACGTCTCAAAAGGTTTTCTCAAAGCCTCACTAAATCCTTCAAAATCGTTGTTATTTGAAGTTGTTTATTGTAATCAAACACTTATCTGAGTATTAACTAATGACCAGAACTAATCATCGCACATTTTGTTAAGCTCCTATTGTGGCCACATTTTTTTTTTTTTTTCCTGTGGATCCTAAAATATTTTCTCGGCCAGTTTTCCATTATAATCCATCACAGACATCACAGCAGTGTCTCCAACTGCACAATTCCATTCTACTAACAACATCAGTTCACTAGCACCGCCTATCTTGGCACAGTCAGGCTCACTGTCTATGTACGCTCGTCTGTGTGCCTTTGGTAGCCGAGCCCATCCATTCATGTGTACATGGCCTCATTATCAGTCAGTCGCTGCCCGAGCTCAGGGGAGGTGGTGCAGATGAAGGAGCGAGCATGGCGGTGGGCAGGTAAACCAGCCATGAGGCAACACCAGAGCCCAGATACCCTCGGCACAGCTCCGCTAAAGGAGTCCATTTGTCAAATGTGCCTCCACCGAGGCCCGCCAGGGAGTACATTACTGGCTGAGGCCTCTGCAGGGATCGGTCCTCTGACTTCCAGCCACATTCACTCACCAGGCTGGCCGCCCAAGGTGCTTCCCGCAGTCAGCGGTGACCAGCCCCCAGCCTGCACTCATTCGATTGGCTCATTAATAAAACAGCCCCCACCCTAGAGCCGGGGACATGCTCCAACGCTCTGGACATCGCTCTTTCCAGCTAATGGGCCAGCCGGGAGAGGCCTTTGTCTGCACCTGACTCCCTCACATCCTTCAACATGTCAGACAAGACAATGCAAGGAAGGATGGAGGGCTTTGACTGTGTAAAGCCCAGATCATGTTGTATGAGAGCCCGGGCTGAGGCTCAGTATTCACCATAGACCTCACTGTGCCTTCAGTCTGGGCAAGTGCCTGAGCTTTCCTCCATTAATTCTGCTTTGCCTGCTTGGCCAAACCTTTTCCATTGTGTTTCCCCTCAAAATCATTTTGAACTGTCTCGCATGTGTCAGCTCCATAAGACTTTGTCCACATTCTACACTGATTCCCAGCTCCATACACCAACTCTCTGTGTCTCCCCTACATTGTTGAGCTCAGACAGAATGAATCCAGCAACTTTTTCTCTCTTTCTCTCCATTTTCCTGTTTTGCATGTTGAGCTGTGATAGAAGCTGCTCTGATTCACAGCTGGGCTCCTGGGGGGGAAACAAGAGTTTTGTTTGTGTTGTTGTAGGACGTAAATCTAACAAGAGAGGTGGAGATGGAGCACTAAGGCTTATGGATCCCTCAGGGGTCTTACTGAGCCCCTCACTAAATAAATCTGAATCGAAAATACATATGGAGCTGTAAACTGTTCACATAAAGGAGCGCTTGTTCTCCTCGAGGAGAGTATCAGATTTACTGGCTGCACAGTCGTGTCTACTGGATCCCACCCTCAGCACATTAACACAGAGAAGACATGTGAGAGACACAGTCAACATACATAAAGTTCATCGAGTGGAATGATTTTTGTGACGTGTCAGGGAAGCGTCAGGCACAAATGGCATCCGGTGTTTTTCCTCTCCGCCGCGCCATCCTCTATATTTTCTGAAACTTGAATAAGCGGCATTCCCTTACAGCGTTAAAATTTTATTTCCATAACACATCCAGCCAGGACTGTTAAAGGATAGCTATTTGGTTTGCTTTACATCTTAAACTGCGGTCTGGTGTGTGGAGAGGAACAGCGAGCAAACCTGTAAAAAGTTGCGCCGTGGTATAAGCTAGACACAACTCATGGGGAGAGGTGGCTCTCCCCAATTATTAGCTTAAGGAAGCAGTCTAGAGATTTATGAATATCCCCAGTTGACTTAGAACAGCGCTAGTCACTTCCATATGTGACCCTGAGGCCGAGTGGTTGACAGGGCCCTTCCAGGCCGATTAGGCCTTAGCTGTGAGGCCTGCCTTGTTGGCAGCTGGGGGCCAGGAGAGCGTAGCCTCTTGAGCTCAATTGGTAAAGATCACAGATGTAGAGGCCCAATGAGGGCAGCCAGTTACCGTGTCGCCGCAGCCAGTGAGGCCCTCTTCCCTGACACTGGGTTTACTGTTACCCTCAGTCCCTTGAAGAGGAAATAACAGAGGCGCCAATTAAAGCTTTAAGACATTAAATAAAAACCCTCTGTTGTTGCCTTTAAAACATCCCAGTTAATGCTTGTTTGTCTTTACGATGGAACCCCGGTCAGCTGCCGTCACTCTGCTTTCTATTAAAGTAGGATCGAGTTATGTGTCGACCATCCCACCCCCCACCCTAGTTCCGCAATCTTTTCCTTGCTTTCCAGCTTGTGGCTTGATTGCTATATAAACAGCCTTTTTATTGCTGAAATACATACTGTTGGGAGGGAGGAAGTCCAGCCTTAGCGGTAGTGAACATCTGTAGCCTATAATGAGTGCATCGCCTGTACTGGGATTTTTCTTCTTTTGTTTTCCAATCAGAATATGTTTGAAACTGAAAGGCCTCCCTGATAAAGGTCTCATGATGAACCATGAGACGTCCTGATATTTGAAGCCATTTGGAGAATTTCAGGAATTTTAAAGCCTTTCTAAAGTTGCACAGGCTTTGCGGCTGCAAATAGTAAAGAGCATTACGTTGAAGGAAAACTGTGTTGTAACTCCACTCCGAAACAGTAAATTCAAAATGAAGAATTTGCACTCTTAATGTAGTTTTGGCGCTTAGACTGAAACAACTTATTCTTTCTCTGCTCAAAGATTTCTTTCGTATAGCTGCACAGTGAGACGCCTGCTTTTGTATTTTGCTCCGTGTCTGTTTATGTCACTTCACTCTAATGCAGCACAGCGTGCGTGCACTTAGTTTGGGGGATTTTTTTTGTGTGTTATTGAATTTCAACAACCTGTAAAGTGGGAAATCTTGCTGGACAGGCCTGCATTTATGGTGTTCTGCCTATGTGAAAGGAAAAGGAAGTAATGAGCTCAAATGAATTACATTCATGTCATGTTTGAACACCAGACACAGTGTATGCCTTTAGTTTGGACGCAGTGGGCTTCAGGCACTCACTTTTCAGTATGCCGAATGAAGCTCATGGAAGCAGGAATGCCTGATGGATCCCCCCCCCCCCCCCCCCACCCCCACCCCCACCCTCCCCTCCGTGGCGAATCTAGAAAGGTGCCATGGACCAAATGAACAAAAGACCAATATGAAACTGTTTCTCTCAATCCGGATCGGTGTAATTAGCGAGGAAGGCCCTTGCCCTTGCCCCCATCCCCCTTGGGCTCTGACATAAGGAGGACCAGGGAAGCTTACTTTGGGGAATAGAAGTAGTTGTGGTGCGGGGTACATCCCAGGGGTGGACGGGGTTAAAATGGGGTTAAAAGTCACGGCAGGCCTGTAGCCAGATGAACGAGGGAGCGATGCAAAGAGGCTTTTCTGGCGTCATGACTGAGCTCCCCGAGAGCTGAGTGCCTAATCCATATTACATGCACAATGGCCCCCACAGATTAGCAGGCATCTTCATCAAAATGATATAAAACTTATCAATTTGAAGCGGCGTAGGAGTCTGGAGAAAATGGGCTTTTATTAAGAACTGCTGAGGAGACATTTCATTCACAGGTTCTTTATAGGTTAAGATATTCAGGTTGAAAACCTTAACCTCGGCTGTGGAAGCCATTAATTTAGAGGGCAAGGGTCTTCTGACTAAGGATATGGGATTTTAGGGGTCTGTCACATGCAATCGTAGGCTAAAATGGGAACCATCTGACTGGTGTTAATGTCTTAACTCATTTACAGTGAGGCTTTTCCTTAGAGGGAGAGGCTTGATAAGTAGGCGAGCTGTAAAATGTGTTTCTTGTCTCACTGTTACTTTCCAAAGTCCTCACATTTAAACCCAATATTGAGTAATAACATGGTCTTGGACATGGCCTCAGTTGGACTGTACTTTATAGAATAATGAGATGTGATTGAATAAAGGCAATTTTCTGTTGATGTACTGTAAGTGGATGAAATCTAATTTCGGTAATTTTCTTGGTCTCTTCATCATTAATTTGTTATTCGCTCCATCATATTCTGGAGGACTTCTCATGCTTACAAGATAAAGTGGGTATTCTTCAGTGAAATGCAAAACAAGAGTACAACTGGGGTAGTGTATAAAGAGTGGCACAGAGGAAAGAATGATTCACGGGCTTGGTCTGCTGATTTACCCAAATGAATCAAATTCAGCCTCAGACATTCTCAGCCTTGTATCATTTGAAATGTAGCATTGTTTTTTTTATCATCTGATGCTTTTGTGGCCGCTTGTTACGCACAACTGCGAGAGCTGTGCTCTGCTCACCCAAAGGTTTTCTTGTTGGCTGGACTTTTCGTTGTGTTTGTCACCAGTTCAGTGACGGGATCAGTTCAAACAGCTGGACGCCAATCAGTTTTCTGATCGTGTGGGGGAATTTTATTTGGGCTGATAATGTGATAGTGCTAATGTCATTTAAAGTGATTACTTACTGTTGATTTTTTTTTCGTGAGGGGACTTTTTTTTTTTACCGTTTTCTGACTTGATTGAAGGCGTGTTTTCTGTCATGACATGAGCTCATATTAGATTACCTCTGCTTGTCTTGATGCTGTCTACGCAGCATTCGGAGAACAGCCGGCTCGGTGGAGACTATCATGAGAAAGTCATTTAAACTATTGGTGGAACGGTCCACACGCGCTGTTGAAAACATTTCATAATCAGTTTATCAGACTTGCTAACTTTATCAGCCGTACTTGTCTTTCAGCTTTTTCCATTCGAAACGCTCGTCTCGGAGTCTGAAAACGGGTCAAGGTCAATGCCATCAGAGAAGAAAAACCTACTGCACACTCTTTTTTTTTTGAGGAAGGAATAGTTTATACACTGAGAATGAATAGCACAACGTTCCCATTCCACATCCTCTTTGAAACAAAACTGCGAATCAATATAGCCGTACGGGGCATCGCTACTCTACCCACCACCATCTTAGCCTCTATTTTGTGCATGAGGGAAGCCGGCAGCCATTTTGTTTGCCTGTTTTCCTGAATGGCCCCCGTGAAAAGCAGCCGCCTGTGCATGGAGTTAATTAAGCCATAGTTTTAGAGCCATAATTGATTGAATCATAGAGTCATAATAGAAATTGCGAGGCCTCAGCAGCTGTGTCTTACTGAATTAAAACCAGTGGCATCCTCTGCTGGTGAAAGGATATGTTAATAAGGCCTTCAATGCAATCAAATTTTGTTGTTTTTGTCCTTTTTTTTAAGCTTGGGTGCTTCTTTTTTCCCCCTAACACTTTTCCTCAAGGGGTCTTATTATACACTTCTGTAACACTACAGAGTTAGTGTGCTTCGCAGTGGGAAGCCAAAGACCCTCCCCCAGCTCCCTTAACTCTGTCAAAGCATCTGCCTCATCCAGCCTGGCAAATCCTTTGACATGTTGGGCTAAAGAGTAGGCCTTGTATCATTCATGAATGCTGGTGGATTTCCATTTCTGACACTGCACTGACTTACTGCTGGGAGCACTTGTGTCCACATTCAGTCTTCCACCAAAGATGTGGCAGCATATGGCGACCATAGTGATGCTGCATGCGCACACAACTGTGAAATCATCCACAGCCGTGATGATACACACAGGCATATTCACTTTTTTTTTTTTTTTTTTTTTGTGTCGGAGGACATTGGCAGTGCTGCACATATGAAATCTCAGGAATGGAAATTGGTATTTGCAGAAAAATATATAGAGAAATTCATACAATATGTACTATATGTCCTCTGTGGTTTCCATCATCTCTTTTATTTGGGCCCCTTCTTGCGCCCACTCGCTCTCTCTCTGCTTTTTTCCCAGGCTGACCCTATCTCCACACCGCTATAGTACAGGGCGGTAATGATGAGAAATGGAGTTATAATGCTAGTTGTTAAACCTCAGGCCGCACAACAAATGTGCTTCAGAGACCCTGCATTTGTCTCTGAATGGATTAGGTCTTTGCTCCGGTAACCCTATATTTAATCTCACTCCAGTCTCTGCTGGCAACTCTGTGTTTCTCATAGTAACAAATATTCTGTCATTTTCTCCTTCTTATGTCTTTAACCATTGTTGCACCTGAACCACTGCAGAGTCTGGGCTTGCTCTCGATTATCCGATGGGGTTTTCTTTTCTTTTTTTTGAAACAAAAGGAATGGAGAGTAAAACACTTATCTGTGAGAATGACTGTTATCTGGCCAACTTGGCCATGAATGTCAGACTTACATTAGAAAAACAGCTCGTCTGTTTGTGCTCGTTGTTGTCAGCCAGCACCTGGACACCATTGCTCTCCTCGCTTTGCCTTCTCGCCTTTTAAAATTCTTGTCTTGGCTCAGACAGAGATTTCCTTCACCATGTTGATACTTGAACCTGGCAATGATGAATACGATAGGAGATTTTTCTGTCTTTTCTTGCATATGTTGGGTAAGTATAATGCACGTTTTGTTTTCGTTTTTTCCTTTAGGCTCATCTTCTTTGCTCCATATTTTATTTGGCAGCAAGAACCTTTGACCAGCTGATCATGCAGCGATGCTGTTTCCCTCCACGGTGCCGCAGATTATATAGCGATTATTCCCAGAGACAGAGCAAAGTCATAGAATGTTAATAAACTAGTGGCAGTCTGTATTAAATTATCAATGTGCATGAAAAATTCATCTCCAAACGTCTTTCACACTTTCTGAGTCGAAGCACATTTCACTTTTATCTTGTTAAAGGAATGGAAATTTTATTACAAGGGAAAATAACACCACTTGTTTTTCATTTTCCGTTTCACATCCCGAGCAGTTTGTCAGACGTGAGATAGCGCTGATTATTGCGAACGCTGTTCACGCATAATTTGGTGGATTTTTGGTTTTCCTGCTTTTCGACGTGAGAGCAAGTGGCATGGCCGTCCTCTCACGAGGCAACATCGCAGTGAAGCATATCAGAGGTTGTTATTGCTGGCACCCAGCTAAGTGCCCATAAATTACTTGCTAATCTCACTTCTCCTATTTCCATCTCTCTTTTTTTTTTTGTTCTTAGTGTAAATTATACCCTGGTAGAGGCAAATCAACAGCAAGACCACACAAGGCTGCCGCTCCTGTTTTCATGTTTTCTAAACAAGAGCAAGGAAAGTGTAGTTTTTGCTTCCGTCAATCTTCCAAACCGCTCAGGAGGAGGGAAAATAAAAAGCTGTGGGCCCATAAACAATTGTGTATCAAATGCAGGATCTAGTTTGCACATTTTCTCTTGCCGGCGCTGTGAAGAAGATAAAGAATGTCAAGGTGACACATGCATGCTTTTGGAGGGAGAATAAAGACAGCAATGTCCTTGCTGATTCTATCAGTGGGAGCCATTCTTTACCTTGTTCATTGAAAGAGGAGGGAGTGGGGGAGGAAGGCCAGGAGAGGGTGGGGCCGGAGCAGAATAAAAGCTGGTGAGAGCATAACATCCCTCCCAGAAATGCTAGTCTAATGCAACACTGTTATCAGCTCCCAACTGCTTTCCCTGCCTGATCGATCTGCGGTGTTGGGCGATGCAAATGGCGTCGGCTAGCCCTGGGTGTTCTACCATCAATGGAGAGTAATTATCTTCGGCAACAACCAATATTGGATTGTTAAGCCTGGGGTTAAGGTAGCCGGCAGAGCCTTCAAACAGTCACTCACCTCTGTGGGCTTGAAGGCTGATGGATGGATCAGCTGGGACTAGCTGCTGGAGGGGCTCCCGAGGCAAACTAGCAGAGTTACCAGCTCTCATCTCCCTCTGCCCTCGCAGCACAGCCCTTTGAATCCCACTGAAAATTCATTTTTAATGTGCCTGGCGGAGGGCACTTTTTGTTCTACATCGCCTCGATCAATCAGGATGACTTTTCATGTCGAACAGGAACCTCCAGAAACATTTGCCAAGAGGGCTTTGATGAGAACTTTCAGTACAGCTAAAAATGAACCGGCTCATAAGCACTACACATGCAAGGCATTAAAAAAAAAAAAAAAAAAAAAAGTGACTACAAAGAGTCAGAGGCTGAAAAGCCACTGCAAATGCAAGGATTGATCCCTAAATCAAATTGTAATCGGAATATTTTGTTTCCGTGCCTTGTTCGTTTGCCTGTACAGCTTTAAAGCTTCATTATTAAGATGTCCTTAACTTTTAGGCGGGTCCCCTGAGAGTCCTGTAAAGTGTCTGACATTCTCTGGCCTCTGTTCTCACTAGCACTACTTGTATTCTGGAGTACGCTGGTGCTCCAAATGGATGACCTAGAAATGTTTTCTGTATTGAAAGATGGGAGTCATTGAATAAGGTGCTCATTCTCACATCGTTGGTCTATGCTACTCGAGCCCCCGTAATGAATAAATCATGGATTCTGCAAGGCGCTCTCCAGATAGAAATTACAATGTACAGCTGCAGAAATAAAATGGAATAAAACATGACTGCGTTCCGTTTTGGTGGTGACAGCCTATGTTGTGCCTCTCCACCATCATTACTTGTAATGGCGAGCATTCAAAGTGGAGATCGCTGCTATTCAAACTCACAGCCAACTTCTCCAACTCTCGTTAAAGCAACTTACAAATTCACCCCGCATCCAAAATAAATCTATATATATGGTTTGCCAAGCCTTTGTTAGTTGAGCGAAAGCTCCTTGATTGTGTCACTTTCCCTTCAGAAAACAAACACAAATACCACAATTAGAATATCAGCACCGTTCTCTCACAAGCATACATTAAATCCCCACTACCTCCAGATGCTCAATTCAGCCGCTGAGCTCATTTGTAATTCATGTGTCTTTGCCTTCGGGCTTTGATAGCCTTCACTTTAAAGGAGAATGTTTTCTCTTGATAAAAGTGTAAATTACAAAATAGGATGATGAGCTGTTAGCAAAATATCATCCTCTATAATATGTTGCTCCAACCCATTTACATTACATTTCCTCTTTGTGGTCAATATTAATACCAGCTGTCAGAGTCGGATTTACAATCAGCATATTACGTCCTACGCTCCTGTCTTCTCTCTCTCGACATGTCGGCTTTTACTGTATTTGACTCTATTTTAAGAAGCAGTTTAGGAGGGGCTAGGTATTGTACGCCAGATGCTTTTTCCACCAGGCAGATATTTGGACCAGGCCTCTAGATCCACTCAGTCAGTGCAGGCTTACCTGAGATTAACTGTTCTCCTGGCTGAAGCTGGCAGCATTAGTGGCCCACCGCTGAATGGACACGAAGCCCAAAGCTGGCTTTTAAAGTGCTGAAGGACAGAAAATACACCCAACCTTCCTCCCAGAGGTACCGTAGTAGTTAGACCCCCACCTTGGGAGCTGCATGTGGCCGTGCTATTGTAAGACTGAATCCCACTTGAGCTCCTCTTGTGTGTTCTTCTCAAATGTGTTTCAGAAAAATCTGGATATATTTTTTTTCTTTCTTTTTTAATGGGTGGGATTGTTGTCAAAACTCACAAGTTGCATTCACGGAGACCTCCATTCATTTGAAAAATGTGTTGTGAATTCAGCGATTTCTTTTTCTGTTCTTGTTTTTACTTTTAAAGGCAAATTAGAGCTCAACATCGCGGCTTGATGATGAAATGCTTATTTGTTGGAACAATATGCGGAGCGACAGCAGCTGTGCCGAGTTACTGCATGCTGCATCACAGTCGTACTTGTACACATCCTGAAGTTTCCAGATTTGCACAAAGCAGCTGACGGTAATAAGATGTGATGGTGAATGCTTTCTCGTTGTCTGGAAATATGATCTAAATCAGCCTGTTGAAAGGGACATTTTCTCTTTGTGACAACAGTGCCCCAAAAACCAATGTTTGCTCGAATTCTTCTTTAATGGGGTCGAGGAAAGATGTGAGGAAGGCAGATACCATTCGGCCCTGGCCAGCGCTGATGTATTTATGGTTTATGCATTGTTTCCTTTCCCACCATCCATGAGGTCAGTTTTCCACATGGGCCTGTTGTTCTAACATTGAATTGTCTGCACCATGCATCATCTTGTTGTTTTGTTTTGTTTTGTTTTGTTTTGTGTTTTTTTTTTTTTCAGATTTAACCTCATATCTTACAGTCATTTTCTTCCATTCATATATCTTTACTTTTTGGACACCTTCTGCTCAGGCTTGTTGATGTGAGTCGGAGGGCTGGTGTGTTTATCTCTGTGTGTGATTCCAGTGGGGGGGGGGGGGGTTTCGGAGACGTCTGCAGACTTGAGGATGACCCTTAATCATAGTCAGCTGAGAAATAATTACCAGTCTTGCATTCCTGACAGAAACCTGCGGTGGAGCCTATACGTCTTATTGTTGCTGCCTGCAAGGCCGAGCCTCGCCTAGCGGCAAAATGTGTAAATGCCCAGTTTGAGAGCGGCATCATGGCGTGTTACTTATCCATCCGTAACACTGTATTTACTTTTTTAATTTATTTTTTTTTCTAAAGGTGATTTGTTTCACATAACAGCACTGCCATTCTCTCAGGGATGTGTGTGGAGTATAACACAGCGTGGCAGAAAGTAAACACCAATCTTCTGCTTGTCTCCAGAAAGCTCCACAGGGAGGTGGAGTTGTAAAGGAGCCCCTTACTCTGCCTTGGCATTTTGCAAGCTGGAGCCTTCTTTCAACCCGACTTCAATCAGGGCTAAGTTAAGCAGGTCGTAAGAGCGAACAGGATAACCACAGGGCGAACTTTGTAGGAGATGTCAAAGCTCCTTCCTCCTCCTCATCTTTAGCCTGCGAGAGTTCTCCTCTAAAGTACATTTTAGGAATAATGTCTTCACTGTGGAAAAGGAGCAGATGGATACCCGTTTTCGGTCAGGACCGGTGCCAATCCATACTCCCCAGGCTACTGGGAGTTGTGGGGAATAGTTGCAGACTGGAAGTATTGAAAAGGAGATGTTGGGTTAAGATCCCCCCACCAACTGTTTTACTCGTCGGTCTGACAGGACCTGATATATTGCGCACGCACACACACACACACACACACACACACACACACACACACACACACACACACACACACACACACAATGTGCTTCAATTGTGTGTGAGTGAACTTTTTCTTTGTTCAGATGAAATTTTAAAACTGTAAAACTGTTGAATAAAATGATGCAGTCAAAATGCATAGAGGTTTAAATAACGCATGACCAGGGTGATACAACTGATCTTCTGCCAAAAATGATACCAAGCAAAGCAACGCCAGTATGATTCGAATACTTTCAGCAAGATACTCATAATCCAGAAGACACCGAAGCAAAAATCTCCCAAAATGACTGCATGTGAAGTCAGCCATCACCTTGACATACGTAGAGTCCTAATAGCATCAGTTCTCACACATGAAATAAGTAGGAAGGCCAACCAATAGGAAATAACACATAATCACCAAAGTCTGTATTTCATAATAGCTAAAAGATGTAGGTCAGCAGAGACTTCAATGAGATGTGAGGTTACAGCAAGTCGGACAGATCAGATGGAGCAACACAGAAAACCTCATATTAGATGCCATATAGACTCGGCAATGCAAAATATAAAATGTGTTCATGGGTCATCTAAAACACAACAAAACATACTGGATAAGGAGGCATGATCCCCGTCTTAAAATCTCGTCAACACACCAACAAATTGTGCTGAAAACCAAACGGATGAAAATGGATTTTTTTTTTTTTTAAACATTAAAAAAAAAAAAAAATCCCCAGGACTTTTCATTGAGAATAGTGTTAACAAATCAGATCAAGTCCTCCTACATTGATTGCTCTGGTCTCGTCCTGTCCTCGTTTTCAACAGCTGCTGCCACACACACGCACAGACACGCTCTCTCTCTCTCACACACACACACACACACATACACACTTGGACACACACACACACACGGACACGCTCTCTCTCTCTCACACACACACACACACACACACACACAGACACACACAGAGACACGCTCTCTCTCTCTCTCTCTCTCTCTCTCTCACACACACACACACACACACACACACACACACACACACACACACACACACACACACACACACACACACACACACTGGCTGTGGAGCAGCGGAGCCCAGTCTTGTCGCTCTGTTGCGCGCAGAGAGCAGGTCGGAGCGGAGCGGAGCGGAGCGCACTGCGTTTTTCGGGACGTCTGACTTCGTCAAAACGCGCCAGGATCTTGTGGATAACCGTCAGCTGATGAGCCCAATGTGCGGCCGGGCGACCGCACGGCTTTCTGGATATGTATTTCGTCGTGTTTTCTCCGTGAAATCGACAGATACTTTGTGGGAATCTATCGCGGACGATCTGTCATCGGGGTTTTCAACCATCCGACTTGGATTCCTAACGCGCGCCGCCCGACAAAGATCCGCCGTATTCTCCTCCCGAAGGAGTCCGAATAAATGCTCGCAGAACTTTCGTGAAGTAGAATAAACTGCATTTTCACACCGTTTTCCCGTGAAGGCTTCCTCTTTCGAGAGACGGAGGAACCAGATTCCTGTCGGTGAAGATTTATTGTTCGGCAGGTTATTCTGCGTTTCTCCTCATCTAACCTTTTGAACAATCAGGGTTGTAATTATTATTATTATTTTCCTTTTTCTTTTTTCCGACAAATTGGATCTAACAACCGAATGGGGTTTGACCAAATAGCTCCACGAATGCGTGTTCGTATTTGCTCCAGCCGGGGTGATTTGGATACCCTCCGCCACCGATCGCAGCGCATTTGGAATCGGTAAGGTTTATTTAAAAAAAAAAAAACACACACACAATTCCACCGATGTTTTTTTGTGGCTTCCATTGTTGTTGTTTTTTTTTTCATGTGAATTGTATCAAGGAATAGAGGGTACGCACAGTTTGTATGGATGTGCATCGTTGTGTATTGAAATAAGGTGTTCGGTTTGGGAGGGATTTTTCTGGTCGTATGGCTCCTCCGTCACCGCCGGTGGCTGCAGGCGCGTTCTCCTCCGCACGTATTGTGTGAAAGCGTGGTGGAAAAAAAACAAAACTTATTTGATCCGCTTTGCATACCATCCTTCTAATGCGTATTTTAAATACAAACAAAGCTGAGTGAAGTTGGAAATACGACGAATTTATTTTTATTTATTTATTTATTTTTTTTTGGGGGGGGGGGTTACGCCAGTGCGTCTGCGTTTTTTGTTTTGTTTTTTAAGGCTGTATTCTGTTGTCCAATTGTACAAATTCAACAGTTTTAAAGTGTCATATTTGCAGGACGCTCTTTTCCAATCCAGCTCGCCAGGACATTAACTCGCTCCGTCCCGTGTCTGACTCGTACAAGCCACGGGAGGAGCTGTTTAATTAGGTTTTCTTCCTCCATCACGCACAAGAATCTCAACCACCAAGGTCAGGCGCGCGCTCACATGTCGCCTGGTAATATTAGTTCAACACTTCTGCCCCCCCACCACCACCCCCCTTTTTATGACACACGTCTGTCACTTTGTCAGCGCTCCCCCCAGAAATCAGCGTCAATTATTGTTTATAAGTCTAAGCCCTTAAGAAGAATTCACTCTCATAATAATCCTATAGGGGCTTAGACGCGCGTCCCCAGTTGTGAGCTTATAGTGATTTGCCCTACTTTACTCTCTCCCTGGGTATTACTATAATATTTCCATAGGGATCTGCAAGTGTTGTGTTCAACAATGGCGCACTGCTCCGTTAATCTGCGCTATATATGTATTTTTTTGTCTCTATTGGTATCGGTTTAATAGACTATCCTTACAGCGGTATAAAGCTTGTGGAAAATAAAAAATCCCCCACAACATTGAATTTTCAGGCTCATGTGATTTTACTGCCGCTGTCAATTTTCTTGGGTATTTTTGGATTATTGTGTTCAATGAATTAAAAAAAAAATACTTGAAGGTGCAAGTCATTTTACAAATGCGTTAATACTGCTTCCACAGAAAGTAATGTTTTTGGTGGGTTTTTTTAATATAAAATATCAACTCGTTTCTTTATCTCCTCTGCAATTTAACATTGTGGGTCTACCTTGGGGACTTTATTAGTTATATGACACACATTCTAGTAATTTATAAATTGTCTTTAAATATAAATTCTTGCAGAAACACTCTGACTTTTAAGCACTGGGCTCGAAGTTAAATAAAAATTATTTCTGGGTCTGCTTGCTAAATACCACAAACCTTCCCTCTCCCGATAAGACACATGTGAAAACGTGTCTTTGTAGTCATTGCTATGCTTGTCAGTCACTGCCTTTTACTGTGCTGCAGGGTCCAGATAGGCAGTGTTGGAAATGTCATTTTGTTCTCATAAGGGCTGCTGCAAAAGCAGCAGTGGATCCGATGTGGTCAATAATGTAGTTTCCTTCAAATATTCCCAGTCTGTCCATTATCTCTTCTTATTACATGTTAGTTCTTGCGTGTCTTTGGGTTGTGGAGTATATGACATTGTAATACCAATCACTCTTCATCCCAGTACCTTCCACCACCTTCATATTAAAATATGTATCTTTCTCCGCACCCTGGCACCTATCTGTAATCTACTGCAGATGGGGCTCTGGAATTAGCTTGCAAAAACCTCTCTTATTCCTATCTTCAAAAGCCCATTTATCTCTAGCGGAAAGCTGATAAGAGACAGGCCTGCTTGGCAAATGTGATAAGAGGGTGAAAAATCCTCCAGCTATTTGTAATGTAAGAGTTCAGGCAGATCACAGCTGGGGAAGACATGACAAACCCAGCATCATGAGACTAATGCCTTGTGCCCCCTGAAGCCTGGATACGAGATAGAAGAAATGGAGATTTATTCTGGATGTGTGCATGCATCTCCGAAGAGACAAAAATGAGCAAAAGAGACGTTGAAGAAAATAGCCCAAGCATTTGGATGCAAAACCACGTCCACAGTAGTGACGGCAATGAATTAAAACTTCATAATGCTATCAGTCAGTATAGTAAAGTGAGAGTTCAGTTCGCTGGGCTGTTTGCAAATTGTGTACCTTTGAATATGCAACCTTTTGAATATAACAGGAAAAACACACACATGTCAGTTAAATATGTTGTTGATGCGTTTAGGGTTGAAGCTGTGCTTGGGGAGGAACGTGTTCTAAAGTATTGTAAATCCCAACTGGAACCTGTCTAAAATGTGGAGCTAATCCAAATTGGCTTATGCTCTGAGACTTAAGCTGCCCTCTGCAAAAAAAAAAAATCAACTCCCTAGAAATATGGAAGTGTGTTGTGGTTGCACAACATAACCCTTACTCTGCAGGCCAGTTAAGGCCAGCAATACAAGAACTGTAGACAGCAGATTCCCATCTTTGCCTTTTTATTTTTCCTGTATGATTTACTTGACAGGGTACAGGTTCATGACCGGTCCTCCAGTCTATAGTTCCACTGCATTAAACCTGATAAATGTTTCCCTGCTGCTGCATCTGACACCTGTAAATCCTTTGACTCAGCTTTACTTACAGTGCACGTTGCATCAGGCGTCAATTTGCTGCCCCGGTTATAGTCCTCATTTACAGAAAAGTACAAATAAACAGTATTTGTTCGAGTTTGCATGGTGCATATACAATTTCACAAGAGAGGAAAAAAAAAAAAAAATACTAAGCATGAAAAGCAACTAGTTCTCATCCGCCGACTTATGAGCCACAGGAGACGTGGATGCTTGTGAGGACATGTCATTACTGTATAACAGATGACACGTCGCATGTGATGTTATTCATACTTCAAGGACACTCCCTGAGCTCCACCACTTGTGGGTCCACAGTGGGAGACGGAGAATTTATGCTCGTCCCAGTGGCACTTGGATCTACATCTTAATCCTGACAAGGGACTCGCCATAAAACACCCTCTCTCCACCAAAAGCAGAGGGAGAGGAAGCTTCTGTGGAGCGAAGGCGTTTGGCAGCCTCGTCTTTTAATGCACACTGCAGAGATGCCTCTGTTTTTAACATTTAAGTTATAAATAACGCACTGGGCCGCACAAGGCCAGTGGCTGTAAAGGGACGGGGAGGTGTTGGCAAAACAAAATACTTTTTTTTTTCTTTCTCTCTCTCTCTCTCTCTCTCTCTCTCTGTCTCTCTCTTTCTCTCTCCTTTTTATTGCATTGAGGTTCCTTCAGAGCTGGCTGTGTTATTAACTGCACCAGACAGCAGGGGATTTATGTGCAGGTCCAAATGGAAGTGACCAGTGACCTTTCCCGTGGCGTTAGCCAGTTCTCAAACTGCCACACAATCGACTGCCTCCACAATGAGCCGCTGCTCTTTGTCCTCATCTCATCCTATCTGATGTTATTTCCTAAATGTGGGCATCTGCTTACTGGGAGACCCGGAGCTTGTGTCTCTGCTCTTTTTTTTTCTTCTTTTTTTTTCTCCCTTTTATTAAAAAAAAAAAAAAAAAGAAGAAGAAAAAGTGTTTTTCTCTCTGAAAATGTCAACCATGTGCTGCACAACGCAGCCATCCAAGGTCTTTTGAATACCTCCAGGTCCTGCCGGAGTCGTAGGTCAGCCAGTCACTCAGTCAGTGGGTGATGTGTGTTTCATGCTGCCGGCTGAATGTGGCCAGCTCCAGCTCTTGGTGGGGAATGATGAGCGAGGCGAGGTGGAGGTGGAGGTGGAGGTGGAGTTGTAGGGCCACAGGGCTGTTGCATACATTCTCCTGTGATGTTGTTATTGTTGTTTTCCCCGTCCCCTCCGACAAACAAGTGCCTCTTCACTTCAAACAGCAACTAAATCCCATACATATTTCAAAAGATCTCTCCCTTTAATCCCCCCCCCCCTCCAGTCCGACTGCAATTAGCCACTGATAGCAGCATGTAGTGCAGTTGGTGATCTAATAGAAGAAGAGGAGACAAACTAGAGGTCCTTTGATTCTCAGACAGCGAGCATCTCCTGCTCTCAGTCTGTTCATTGGACCCTTTCTCAAGGAGAGGTGGAGACACTCGAGTGAATTCCCCTCTTTTGAAGCTGCCGACCTGGGTCAACCTGTAATTCTGGCAGCTGGCCAGATTCTAGCCTTCCTCCCATCATCCCTCTCTCTCTCTCTCTCTCTTTCTCTCCCCTACCGATTTCCAAACAGTGCTTCCCTGAGAGCAGGCTGTGTCTTTTGTTACCTTTATGAGGCATAATTAAATGTGCACGGTGTGGCACAGTGTTTGAGCAGGAACCCCAGGCGTGCCATTAGCCAGATGTGGCTGCTCAATCCTTAATGATAGAGGAACAGAGGCGGAGGAGACAAGCCCAGGAGTCCTTCATCACGCCATCCCGAGGTGTCGTGTGGGCCTAATTGCCCCATCGTTTTGTGCACTATACAAGCCCCCGTGACACCCAGCTTCATGCATTCATTATGTAGTCTCCCAGTGCTGCTTCAGGCTGTGGCGTTCATGTAGAACTGGAGGTGGGTGGTACGCTGCAGCTAGGCTTTTAGCCAGCAAGTATGATTCATGAAGCGAGTTCTTAACACCTTTGTTTTGAACATTGCACGCAAGAAGTGGGGTGATGTACTGAGTAATGCAGTGCATTAACAGTTTACAGTGTCTAACTGGAGACCGTCTTATTGTCTTGTGCTGTCACTGTGCGAGGGAGATAAATGACACATTTCTCTTTTCATTTGCATATTTGAGGGAAAAAAATCATTTCTAAAGTTGCCTATTATTGTTTGTTCTGGGCTTTGATTGGATCACTGGATGTGTGTGGCTGTCAGAGGGACTGTTTGGAGTTCTCTCCGGCTGCATTCTTGTCATTGAGCGTCAATGCACATGTCCTTGGAAGAGGGGGCAACCGCGAGTGTTAAGAAGCCACTTTTCTAGAAAACAACCTGCTTGTCTGTCTCTGCCTGGGGGCTTTGGAAGTGCTCAGGGATCAGACTGACAAACGCTGACTGATCGGCTCACATTCACACAGTGTTCCCTTCCAGCCTTGCCTGGGATCTCGCTATAGAGAGTTCTCATATTTCCTCTTAAGCCCTTTCACTTGCAGTGTATTAAAGCCCGCCATCCCACTCCACCGCTTTCCCCCGTATTTTAATCCAGCCCGCGTGGTTTTCCCCCTTAGTAAGCAGATTTGAGTCGGCGCGCTTTAATTAGATGCGTCTTCTCCGGGATGCGGATGTGTCGGGTGGTCCGTGAACAGCCTGGGGAGCGTTGGGTGGAAATGGGCCTACATACCAAACATACGGCACCCTCGCTGGAAAGCAGGCCCCTTCGTTAGTGAGGAACTGACGAGCTGCCGCTCACATTTGGGTAATTAACACTGCCACAGATTGTGGAACAGCTGTGCAATTTAGCACTGTGGCAACACCAGCGAGTCAAGAGAGACTCTGCAAACAGAGGACGGCTATGAAGTAGATTCATGGAGCACCTCACTCAGGCCTCATCCAAGCTCTCTCCAGTGGCCAAACATAACATATCATCAGCTTCTTGGCAGCACAGCATGACAAATTATTAAAATCACATTGTTTAAGGGAATTTCAGATCGTGAAAACGTCGATCATTTGAAGTCTTTTTTTTTCCCTTTTCCCAAATAGAAAACGATTTTGTCATTGTGTTTCAACACCTCTCGTAGAGTCAAAGGCACACTGAATAACTTCGCCTAAGCTCAGAGTCTGTGGAGAGTTTACTGGAAGGATTGGGGTCAAGCCATCAGACTTGTCTACGGTCGTGACGAACCATGTGTAAAAAAGACCCGGCGCTTTCTTTCCATGTAATTTAAGTTGCTTTTTCATCTTTCTTTTCTTGGTAGTGCCTGGCCTGCCCCAGCAAAACCAAATTATATGCGAGAAGCAATTAAAGCATCCTGGTCTCCTTTTTGTTTCTTTTTGATTATAGTTAATGCGTACCATTCTATCCCTCCACTTTTATTTGCCTTGTTTTTTATCCCCACTGATCCACAACATCTGGTTTTCGGTTTAACCATCAGGGAGTGGTGAGAGTGTGGGGGGAAAAAATGCTCGTACACATGCAGTTTAAGCTCGGGTAATTCTCCGTCGGCTTCTACCTGATTATTACTGAAAGAACACAAACATCCTGGGATATCTGGCTCGCCGTCAAGTCGCAGGCATTTTACAGTGACAGCTCAAAGATAGTCATTTTCAGAATAATGAAGGCAACATGTGTGTGATTAAAGCCAGTTGCAACTGTGTAGTTTTATACGAAGTCGGATTCCGAACATTTGTTAGTTTTATGCCTAAAAGCTGTGCGGTTAAGTGTGAGCCTTGTTGGGTTGAGCCCTCTCCTCGCTCCTTTCTCCCCTATCAAGTGTCGGTGACAGTGACATGCCTGGGGCTGTCAGCAGGCCATGTCCGGGCTCCGTGCTCCGTCAGAGAGCGAATTGAGGGAGCCCAGGGAACTTGTTAAATTTCTGCTAAGCTAGGCTATGCTGACTCTGACAAGAGACATTTCCCACCAATCTCCTCGGGTCCTCTGCCGACATCATCAGCCACAACTCGGCGAGTGAACAGGCCAGCGAAGACGACGCAACAATAATAATGTGAAAAATGTCTATCTGCAGCAATGCCAGGTGAAGGCAAACGGACAGGCAGCCAGCCAGCGTCTGAAATGTATTCCGGGAGGCTGGGCCAAGCCCCAGTGGGGCTGTCATTTATTTATCTATGTGAAGTGTCTTGAGGGGTGAGGAGAAGAGTAGATGGCAGAGGCTTCGCTCCACCAGAGGGGGCTGGCCTGCTCTTGAGGGGTAGGAAATATAATTGGGCTGCTCTCACTCTTGGCTCTGGCACCAATCAGACATTTCTCCCTCCCACACTCATCCGTCCACCTTGCTTTCAGACACAGTTGGGGAGATGTGGCAGTGCTCGCCTTTCAGGCCCTGAGCAGGGACTACCCCAAACAAGACTTGTCACTTGTGCTTACAGTGGCATTTATTTGATCGGAGGATTTTTTTTTTTCTTCTTCCCTTCCTCATCCCCCTCTCTCTCTCTCTCTCTTTGGCCTGAGCCGTAATGCTGGAATCCTGAATGCAGCTTGTGTTGCGCTCCCCATGACTGCTGCTGTGAAAGGCAAATGGCTTTGCTGTGAGGGACAGGCCACCTGTTAGTGACGGGGTGACGGCTGAGCTGATGGAACAAGTGTAACTGTCAGAGAAGCAGGTTAAACTCTGTCCCAGCAGGAGGGGCAGAGAGAAGGGAGCAGCGTTTTCCGATGACCTGTCGGCACCACGGAGCCCACACACCCCCCCCCCGTTCTCTTCTGTGTCCCATTACCGCTTTAACAAAACTACTGACGGCACAGTTTGCACAGTAAAGTTTTACAGCATGCATTTTTGATTAATTTTCAAACGTGCACGTGTGTTTACAGGAAGTAATGGGCGTGACAGTGCCTGACAGTGTAGCAAGAGCACAGAATCTGTCTGTTTCAACCTCCGTATGTGTGCGGAGGAGAGTTATTGATCTGTAGTGGGTGCAAGTGCAGTGTACCACAAGATCTTCACACTGGCATCCCGACAGGGCCCTGTCAACCATGCCTGTGGGTGATGGCCTGGGCAAGGTTTTCTGTATTCAGAGAGCTGTTACAGTGGTGCAGCAAAGCGTGCCAGATCTCCTATTACATATTGTTGGGTGGCATGGGATGGGAAGCCTTGCTGGTTCACCTGGCCAGCTGGGAGTCCCGGGTGCGATGCACCTGCGCATGTTTCAAAGACATTAACAGCAGAACAGGAAAACGTGACTGGTCAGCAGAACCGCTGCCATCCTACAACAGTCCATACTCCTCCAGAAAGGTTGGTGCATCCCTGACTGACTCTGCTACACCCAGCGTCTTTGGGAATAACGAGAACAGCACGAGTGGGGCATGACTCGAGGTAGCACCCCTCGTTCCTCACTCTCATACTGTGCGCGACCTCGCAGCTTTTACCACTTGATTAAACGCTCCTCTCTTCTGCTAAATCCTTAATGATACTGACAGGGGAAAAAAAAAAAGTGTAAGGGAAGATGCTGAGAGGGATTTTCCTGTGGATGGATGGATATTTGAGCTCCGCTGGCTGTGTTGTTCACATGGATGCTCATTCTTTTAACCAAATGCATCTGTACCACTAAAAACCAAGTACACTTCTCTGTTGAATGAATAGCATGCAGTATGAAAGCTCTGAGGCCGGGATCAACTAAATGAAAAGATTCCCTCAAACGTGCGGAAAGGCTGCTTGAGCAAACAAGCCACTGCCTGGACTTCATCTGTTTGCATGTCTCTTATTCAAATACAGGCAGGAGCCATCTGAGTGAGACTGAGTGTCTCTAGACATGCAGATGTTGATAGAAATTCAAAGTACGCTTTTTGAAAATGGCTTATAGCTTGTTAAACCTGTTGTCAAGATGGTTTAAAAAAAATAAATCAGTGGCTGTCACAGGGCTCTATTTGCAAGTGTCAGCATTTAAGAGGTAGCTTAACAGTTTAATTGTTAGGTTTGTTTTATTGACAGCAAAACCAGTTTGTTGATGCAATCCAGTGCTGCGGTAATGAGCTGTTAAACATCGCTTCTTCCCATACACTGCAAAAAAAAAAAAAATAATCAATCCTGTGCATTATGTGCACACACACACCGATAACGTCACTGGAGTCACCACACTGGAAGAGAGTAAATGACTGGCCTCTGCCTTTGCTTTTTTGTGCTCATTTAGTGTGCTCATACACAGGGACACTAAAGAAAACAAAGCTTTTAACAAGCGCTAACATATTCATTGTTGCCATCATGAACAAGCCCAGAAAAGTGTATCAGTGCTCCGGGGAACATTTTTGCTGGTTGTTTTTTTTTTTTTTTTCTTTACACTTGAATAATTTAAGAAGTTGTATGTAAGACAAAGTTGCATTCACTTGCCTCATTATAATTTAATCCAGAGCAAATGATGCTGTGCGTACACTTGGCATGGCCAACAACGTTCAATAGTCGTCTCTGCAGTGATTGCTCATAAATCTGCTCCAGCAACATTAGACTCACTTCATCTTTCTCTCCTGTCCAGGGATTTGCGTTCAGATGGATGCCAAATCAAATATCTCCAGAGGTGCTCTGCGATTATCAAATAACACATGGTTGGTTTGTACACTTCACCTGGACTTATAAATGAAGTAAAGCTTGCAGAGATTTGCAATTTGTTAGCATACTATTATTGTGCAAGTACGAGAAATGAAGGTTACAGTGAGTTCTCTGTAATAATCTCGACTCCTCCTAAGGTTAATGAAACTGACCTGCAGTTAAGTATTGGCAGGCCGTCATTGTTCAGGATTTATAAGCGATTTCAGCTTCCCATTCAGTAGAAGTAAGCAGTGATCACTGGAAACGAGAACCACCCATACCTTCGCCTTTGTCAAGGTCAGGTCACACAGCGCGGCATGCTGGAATGATGCTACACAGTAAGTGTCAAATATAAATCCGTAAGCTCTCTCACAAGATCTCTGCAGTTGTCACGTTGGCATTAAACGAGCTTGCGCTGGATTCCCAAATGGTACGCCGTTAGCTCGGCACCTCTTCCATCATCTCCGCCCTCACAGAGCAAAGCTCCTGGCATGTCCCACTGATATGTCATCATGGTTATTTATACTCTTCCACCCACCACACATTAAGTCACACATCTGGACTGTCGGTGACAGAAGGGGCTCAAGCACTATGCGGTGTCACGAGAGGAATCTAATGGGGGCTGAGCATTTATAGCTCGGTGCCAAACTCCGAAATCTGCAATCACGTCAAGATACACACATGTCACTGTGCCAGCATATCAGCACCGAGAGGACGCGTCGCTGTGACGATCCAGTGGGCGTGTGGTGTGCTTTGGTGATTCTATATTAAATTCCTTTTGCACTCTTGCAACAAACTACACCGTCTGCTAACAGAAAATACCTCAGCAAGAGGTTTATATATTGGACACTAAGCACTGGGAGGGGAAAAAAAAAATCCAATACTACTTTCAGCTCTGTTTGCCAATTAAAGAAAGGTCTGTTCGTTGTCAAAATCACCCTTTCCTGAACACAGTGACCCCCCCCCACCGCACCGCACCGCACTCTCTTCCCTTTTTAAGTGCAGCAGAAAGTATTTCTAAAGGTGACATCTTGGGCATTGGGTGTCCTGTCCAGCCTTGCAGGGAGGCCTCTGGGAGAAGCTTGAGTTACAGCTGCCAGAAACCCGAAGCCTGATGTCTGCATCAAAAGTAAATTCCACTTAACGTGCCACATCCCTTTCCAACATGACCCGAGGGCTTTGGAGGCCTGAGACTCCTTTATATAGTGCATACCGTGTTTGTTTGTGCTCGCGGGGTGGATGGTGTGCCTCAAAGAGAGACGCCGGTGTGAGACCAGTGGGACATTTGGCAACGAGGGTCGGTCTCTCCCCACCCCATTTCCATTTTTCCGTTTTACCACTCGCCACCTCCGGCCCCCCGCCCACCACCACCACCACCACCACCACTCGTCGTCATTCCTCCGCAGGACAAGTGGGCGCATTGATTTGAGGGGCCTCGCTGGCCTTTCAGATTGCACTTAGGACCATCAGGACGTTTCAGATGCATTCCTAAGTTCCCTCTTTTATTTGTTGTCGCTTCGTAATTTGAGAGAGGGTGTTTTAAGTCCCGCTCACAAAATGTGAGCTCAGCAGATAGCCGAGATGAAAGGTCAGGGGTTGTAGGCATTATGTGTGTGTGTGCGTGGTGTAGGGTTTAGGAGACAGTGGGATGCAAAAAAAAAAAAAAAAAAAAATGGGTATGTTATATGGAGACTAGTATGTGAAGCCCAGATCACCCAAAGTTTTCCTCGCTCAGAGTCAGTGTCTAACTCCCGCTGGTATTACAACAATATTTATTTGTGTTAGAGGGGAGGTGATTCATATTACTCAAAATCACTGGCATAGTACGAGTGAGATCTGCCTCTTGCTGCGCATTTTTTCCTCTCATTAAAGGTGTCCGTGCCCAGAGGAGCAAACCGATGCCTACCACACATTTCCATGTTGTGCCAGCTCTGCCTTTTCTTCTCTTTGTGTGCTGTCTTTCACTGCAGAAAGAAATTCACCGTGTGTGGGTTGAGGCAAGGGAAAGGGTCACAGCATTTTTATCGCTGCATTATTTAAGATCCTGCCGAGTTTGTTTTTTCCCTCTTAGCAAATTCATCCAAGTCAAAAGCACACTGCAATCTTAAGAGAGAGGAAGAAAGGAAGAATGTAACTTGTGTAGCCCGAGGTGGGCTATGACTCACCTAGACATTGTTCAGATGGAAGTAAAAGAAGGAAAGAAAACAAGTTCAATCGGAGTTTCTATTGAGCAGTGCTTAAAGCCACCTTTCTCTTAACAAGCTGCAGTGAGAGGTGGTTTGCCTACCAAGCTCGCCTGCAGCTCTCCGCAGGGCGATTATGTCACGGCGGGCCAGTCAGAATGATGTGTATCTCTCTGTTAGAAGGCAGCTCTACTGCAGCAAAGGCTCTGACTAGGAATATTATTATTATCTCCTCCAGGATCCTCTCCACAGCAACAACGGTGCCGCATTGTGAGAGCTCTGGAGAAAGCTGTTTTTGAAATAATCCGCCTGTCTGTTATCCTGCCTCTCAGACAATAACATCCAGAAAGGCTTTTTTACTTTCCACCACCCACACTGACAATGGTGTAAAGGCTTTACAACAAAAGGATGATGTGGATATGGAGAGGGTGAGTTTCCCATGTCCTGTCCTATCATACCTCCTCGCGGCGCCCCGGAGGGAGCCGGGATTTGGCTGTGGCTGTTGACCAGCCAATCGGGGAGCAGTGAGCCGTGTCTTAAAGGGCTATCTGCCATCTCTGCCTCCGAGAAGCCTGGAGAGCCAGGAGGAGCCACCGGTGCTCAGATCTATATCGGGGCCGGGGAGTAATGACGAGCAGCGCCGATTCCACCGGGAGATTTCCTGCAGCCCTTATCGCTGCCGGCGCACATTTTGACATTAAAAAGAAAAGGAGGCCACGCCCTTTTTCACGGTCAGCTGTGGCGTACCGAACAAAACTAATGGTATCTCCGAGTTTTGTTTTCTCGGTCTGCCATCGCACTTATCTCTGTCTTTCCATACATCCATGATGTCAAGTGCAAGTCTAACAATCACACACACACACACACACACACACACACACACACACACACACAGACACGCGCACTGCAGGAGAACCACACACGCTTCCAAACCGCTGAGCTCGGATTTGGTGTTGCATTAATTGAGTTAAATGGATTGCGATGGTTGAGATGATTTGTCTGTTGGCTTTTATTGCTGCAATTTAGACTGTGCCTCATTGCATTATGCCACTTAATGAGAGCCCTTAGCAGCTGTTTTGTCTCTGCTGGTATTAACATGCACAGGTTCACTTAACAGGAGAAAGTGGGGATGTGCTCGCCCTAATTTCCTGCAATTTGTAGCTGTTAATCAACAGGAGGCACGTTTCTAAATGAAATATCTCAATTTTTTTTTTTTTTTTCCATCCCCGTTCCTGTATTCTTTAATCTTTTTGTAACTCCGGACAGTTGAGATTGTGATTTGTGACCTCCTCCGATCCATATACCTCACCACCAGCGCTCTTCCATCCTTCATCCTCGGGCCTTTGCGGGGAGTTTGAGCAGGTTTGGATGCTCTCTGGTGAAATATGCCTTGTCCTTTTCCCTTCATTTCTCCTTATCTGGTTAGCGCTGGCTGTGGGCCTGCTGCGGCGTTGATTTGTGACCCTCTCTGTCTGCAGCAGCGAGAGGCTTTAATGCAATGCGTGCCTCTGCCCTTCTCCCCACTGATGAAACAGGCCCCTGCATTCCCCTGATAGACTGCTAATTTGTATACTAAACTGACAGGCAGCCGTGATAAGGGCTAGCAACTGCTGCACCGGAGGGGAGGGAGGTGTGGGGCGCAGTAAGCGAGACGAAGGGTAATATTTTACACAAAGCTCAACCCCCACCCCCACCCCCCCCTGTCTGCTCTTCTCTCGGCATTCATTTCCTCGCGTCTGTTGCTAGGGTGAGAGGGAGCAGGAGTTTTCAGCCCTGGCCCTCTGTCGTACACATACGTTTTGCATACGTTCCAATGCAAACAACACTCACAAATAAGTGTGAGGAGGGTTATGTGTGTCTCACCCATGTTCCAGGGAGACCGGTCCATTCTCCTCGGCCACTGTGGAATTCATTATCATCCTAATGATGCTCCAGCAGAGGAGACTGTGTCGGTTGACAGGTGCGTGGGACGCTTCTTCCCTTCGTACATCCCATCGTGCCCGCTGGGGGGGGGGGTTCACAGGCTTGCTGGTCCACACCTGTTCTGACAAGCAGGTGGCGGTGGCTGTGGTGAGAGTGGTGGGTGGGAATTTGAGGTAAGGCAGCATGCCTGCTCCCTGCCCTGGGAACGCATAGCACTGCTGTGACTTATAATAAACGACCGCTCGGGAGGTCATTAAGTTTCTGGAACGGCACGAGGACAAATGCAGGGGAGATAATTAATTTGGTGTGTCCTGTTGCAGCCTGGGAGCTGTTGGCCCACTGTGCATTTGTAATGCGACATTTATTGCAAAAAGTAGCATTGGCAGACGACCGGGGTGGAAAGGTGTTAGCGGTGCAGATGGAGATCTTAGAGGAGTCCATGGATATCTTGAATGTTGTTTTTTTCCGTCTTTGGATTTATGTGACATATAATCTTTCTTTGCATCCTTTATTTGGGAAAAGCAATTTAAAATGACATTATTGCAAGTGTATTTGTCTCAGTCTCAGGTGTTTTTAAGCACATATTACAAAGCATTAACAGCAATCCGAGTTGCAGTTCATTTGTGGTCTTTTCAGTTTAACTCTTCCCGTAATTTTTCCTTTTCGTCTTGCATCCAAGTAACATTGATGTGAAATCTGGATTTATAGGCCTTTCATGTGAGAAAAGCTTACTTGTGTCAGCATCTGAGGACGACGTGTAACCTTTGATCTGTGGTTCATCCGACGGAGAAAACAAAAATACTCAGATATAACAGAAAAGATAATAAGTCGAAAAGTAAAAAAAAAAAAAAAAAAAGCCAAGCAGGGAAGCAAATTAAGTGCGTGGGTGTGAGTGGGTGTTTGTGTTTGTATTTGTCTGTTTGTATGTGCCTGTATATGTGGCGAGACGTCAACCAACAGGTTCAGCTGGTGTAATTGAGTTCCTCGCCCCATGCCTCAGTGTCAGGTCATGCAACACCGAACTACAGTAGCAGTGTACTCCTATACCGGATCGTCAAGTGCCTCTGCCGTACGTCACTCATCATGGGAAGCGTGGCCGTTCTCACACTGGTGGGTGTGAAGCCGATTTTCACCTGCCTGCGTGTATCATTTTGATCATCTGTTGTTCTGCCCATTAAATTGGCTTTGTGTATTGAGCTGCCAATCATCTTGCAGCAGTCGCCTTTTCAAGTGAGGGAAGTGTCATTTTGAAAACTCGTCGGCTCACATTTAGTTTGCGGTATATACATGTTAAGATTCGCCGCCTTACCACTTGTCCTACAACAGTCTGTCAAGAACGTAGCATGTGCCAAATGACTCCGAACTAAATTGTAATTATAGTCTTTACAGGAATGAGCTCACAACAAAGCCTACTAACAGGTTCTTTTGTTTTCACACCGCAGCTGTTGTGATAGCGCTGCCAGCTTGTGTTAAAAAAAAATTAGATCTGTATGAGGGAGTGGAAAAAGTGTACCTCCTTCACAGGCACGGGAGGAGACTGTAAGTGGAATTCGCCTGTATTTAGTCTGGGTTTACCTAACCTCTGGCTGCAGGATTTCTTCCTGTTTGGAGATCATTCGCTCGGCTGTGAGGAATGCAGGGTGGGCAGGGAGGGCGCGCTCAGATCAAAGGTAGATTGAAGGCCCGGGGATCATTTGATATAAAGCAGGTGGGGGCTGGTGGGTGGAGGGCGGCGGTTATGGGAAGAGAAACTGGTCTCTCAGCAGTCTTTACTAAATGAGGTTAATTGAATCTGGGTAATTGCTGACCTTCCTGTCTCAGTGAAATCACAGCCTTAACTGATCAATGCCTTTCATAAATGTATGCCTCAAGGTCATTCACTTGATTATCCTGCCCTCCCTCACTGCCCGCGTTGCTTCGCTCAGTTGGCCCATTGTGCAAAAAATTAAGCGTGGAAGCGTTTTAACACTGAAAGAATGCAATTAAGCTCGTCTCAGATTTTCTAAATTAATTAGCTTGCTGTGTTGTTAAGTAAAAGCAATGTGGACATGGAAATTTTTCAAAGATTTTTTTTTCTTTTTTTCCCTTTTCTTCCCTCGCCTCTGCTGCTGTGAAAGCAAATGCATTTCGCCTGGCAGTAAATGTCTCACTTACTGCAAGCAAGGTTTTTCTGCATCTCTGCTCTCCCTCTGCAGCTCTGCTATTATCTGGAGATTTATACGGCCAATAAGTCATTGGTGTTCAGGGAAGTCAGGGACATTTTAAAACAAACAGCAGTGTAATTTGTAATTTGGCATTCCCTAAATCTGGGAATTATGGTTCTGCATGTGGTTCTTTAGGGAGTTAGCACTCTGATGGTGGGTTTACTGGCCCGGCTCCCTCCCTCGACTCCCTTTTCTCTCCCCTTCTTGTTCCTTTTACGCCTGCCGAGGAAACGGGAGGATTTCACAGCTGCTGAGAGCTGGGCCCCGGCTGGGCCCTATGACCTCCTTCTTGCTTTTCCCCCCCTCCCTCAGTCTCACTCGCTTCTCTCTCTCTCTCTCTCTCTCTCTCTCTCTCTCTCTCCAGCAGTCTCTTTCCTCAGGGAGCTCTTGTGTGGCTCAGAGGAAGCTGAATCATAAAGCATGGCTAATGAATAGAATAGGGAAGGAAAGCTGAGGCCTGCTGACGGCCCTCCAGAGAGGAGGCCAGGCCCCCGAAGCCCCAGGCTCAAATAGCAGACAGCCCCCACAAAGGTCAGGCTTCCCGCGGCCCGCTCCAAGGGCTTTTGGCTTCCAGGCAATGTGGCTTGAATTTCCTCCATTATTACTATTTTTTTTTTTCTAAATGGTTAAATTTCCCTGTTTCCTTTAGAAAACCTGGCCTTTGCTCCCTTTTTTTTCATTGTCTCTCTCTTTCTCTATATATATTTCCCCTCTGTCTCATCTTTCCCTGTCTGTTTTTAATGGCAGCCAGGGTTGCCTCAACAAAGAGAGTGTGAAGAATTTGTTATACATGACCTCTGCACGCCACAACCGCAGGCTGCTCCGACTGCCAGCAGCACAGCCCCGTGAAAAAATGTCAACTTGACCAGCGAAACCCAGAAAGCTCCACAAAAACAACAGCAAGCCAAATCGGGGCTCTGCTTTAACATGCCTTTTTAAGAAAGACCTTCTGCAAAGCCAGCCTTGTAATTGTGGATTATACGACTGACTCATGCAGACTTGGCAGGTGCAAAGCACTGCGTTAAAACCTAAATATTGGTTGTTGATGTTTCTTGGAATATAAAACAGCTCTTAGCCTAAATGGGCAGAATAGGAATCGGGAGATCGGGGTTATCTTGGCACTTGGTTAAAAACAGCGTTTTGGGTTGTCTTTCCCGGGAACATGTTGTGTCTGTCTCACTCTGGATAACCACTCTGGTCATAACAGTTGTTTTAACTGTTACAGTGAATTATGGCATTACCTACCCTGTCTTTTTGGGTTTTGTGACCCTGTGCCACACTAAGCAAGTCCCCGAGCCAGCTCCCGTGTCCATTTGACAAGCTTCATTTCATTCTGAGCCCTTATTTTTCTTCCAGGGCCTCTGGGGCCTTGATTCAAGGCTGAGGTTGTGCCGTTGCAGTGCTGAGGCTTGGTACTGGAGCGTTTAATGTCGTCCAAAGCTAACAAAGAGCCTGTGTTGCAGCCTGGCGCCCCGGTTCTGGGAGACTGAAAGAGGGCAATGCACAACACTCCGTCTCTCCTCCATAGTCTTTCACCTTTTATACTGTAAGAGGAAACAGGAAATCTTTTAGTTTGGCTGAGTGTTTGCCCTCTGAGTGTTCGGCTTATTGAGACTTTAGTGAAGGGTTGTTGCACGCCTCTTTTTGCAATATTCACAGTTATTTACTGAACTAACAGAAACACACTTGTTGACTTGTGCTTTTATAAATGCTGCATAACTAACTTGGCCGCTCGAGCACTGTGTGTCTTTAATATTACTGGTTAACATCGGTTCTGGTTGATTCTGTTGATGTTGGTATTTTATCAGGTGCTTAAGGAAGTGATTTGTTCTCATGCTTGATTGCAGTTTAGATGTTTTTCAACTCCATAGGTCTGTAAATCGTAAATAAGCTCAGTAGGTACAACTGTAATACCAATCTGGGTTCTTTCCTTTTCTTTTTTTAAGTTGCTCTCAGCCAGCCAGATTGGTGATGGGATCTGGGCTTTCTTGGTCACTGTTGCGGTTTGTGCCGAGACGAGACATCAAGCACAGACGTACAAACAATGTTCAGAACAGTAACACAGTGGCAGTGAAGGAGAGATTGGGAGGTCTTGGAAAGAAGAGGACACCCTCAAAACACTTGTGAAGAACGCGCAGCGATGCCAAGGACAGCCATCTGTGTTTACAAAAATCATTTGCTTTCTCTTTCTGTCTCTGTCTCTCTTGTACTCGCTATGATTCACTGTTCATTCTTTACATATGCTCCCTTTGTGCCGCATAAAATACAAGCATGGCAGTTAAGGACAGTCGGGCCCTTTGGGTGGAACATATGTTCAGCTCTTGCAGCTTTTTACAAGTCTGCAGATCTCAAATGAGAAGAGCTACAGCAAAGGGAAATTGTGGCTTTAAACAGAGCCCCTATATGGGCTGATATTATAGGCTAAGGATTTTCATTGTGAATATTATTTTCCGAGCACACAGACTTTTCTTTTGCTACAGTAGATCTGAACAATGCCAGCGTTTGTGCAGTTTTACTACTTTTCGGTCAGAGCATTTAAAATATTTCCTGCGCGGTCAGGGAGTGTGTATTTTTTTTTACAAATGTATGGTGTGTTTTAACGTATGTGGTCCGTGCCAAAATCTACATATTCATGTAAAGCCGGGGGGGAATACCTGGCCGTGTTTAGTCTAGACGTCTCTGCTATCGCTTCCTCGTCAGATGCCTGTTTCCTCCAGGTATTTGACTCAACCACTGTTTGACTTTAGTCCTCCAGGTGTCCACGGATGAAAAGATCGAATGAGTGACACACTGACATAGCTTTTTAGAGCTTTTCTTTTTTCTTTTTAATTTGACAGGATATGCAATGTTTTTTTTTAAAAATATCTGTGGTTTTCGTGGAGCAGGGTGTATGTATGCAAGAGTCTTTGTGCTCTAATGCTGCAGAGCCATCTTACTTCCTCTGTCTTAGACAGCATTTCCTTTAAGGGTTTTCAGGTGGCACAACAGTGCCACCTAATGTTACCTCGTCAAGAAAAGCCAGACAAGGACCATCTGGTACAAAGGGAGCTCTTCTCTTTGGCTGATTGTCGACTGTTGATTGACTGTAATGCTGTTTGTGGCAGCTGAACTTTACCTCCCAGTACTTGTGGCCACATTTGTGGCTTAATAAGCCTTTTACCAGATTGCCAAATAATGTGCCAATGCTTTAATTCAGCATCAGTTCTGGCAAATGACCTTTTTTTTTTTTCCCCCACAACATTGCCTGCAGACTGATTCAGCTGTTTACACACTTCCATTAAAAACGCACCCTCTTGTTTTTCCAGGTGTCTGATGTAGGATCGGAGAAGCTCTTTTCCACCACCACACCCAAAGGTAAGAGCCTGCTCTGTTTTCTCACCTCCTGCTCTTTCTTCTTCTCCCTCATTCATACACATAACAAACAACAACTGGGTTTTGCAAACGAGTCCAATTCTAGCCACGCTCTAATCCTGCAGCTCCCATTCAGATTTAAATGTCAGCAGACATAAACAAGGTCTGGTGACTACATATGCATACATTTTTGCCTCGGTGCAGAGTGGCGTTTCTTGGACGACCCCGCCAAAGGCTTAGCCCTCCTACATATTGGTTCATTAGAGGGGATTTAGAGCCTCCCTGCCACATGCTCCCACAAATGGGAACTTCCCCTCAGGCAATACAAGCTCTCTGACAGCAGGCCTGAACCATAATGGATGCCAAAGGAAAAAGAGAAAGAGCTTTGTCAGGCCCCCAGACAACACAAACTCTGTGTGTGCGCATTCACATATGCACATATGAGGATTAGAAGGTACTTGCTTTTGTATGGCGTGATTGTCCGTGATCAAACATTTTTGATCCTTGTGTGTTCGTGTGCATCCAAAAATGTCCCCATGCATGTGTGGCGGGTCGCGTTTGACACGTCGCAGGCCACATGTTATTCTTAACAGTCAGCTGCACCTGTGCGTTTGCAACATGGCATGATGCTTGGTAGGTCAGTGGAGAGGAAAAGGTGTCAAACTGTGGCTGCAGGGACGTGGGGAAGAGAAGGGAGTCGTGATCGGCCTACTAGTGACACCGAGCAGCATGCAGACTGTGTCCCCCCAGGGCAGGAACCAGGAAAGGGGCCCATTAACACTAGCTGTCGGGGGAAAGGAGGTGAATATGCAGTATAGTGTAAAGTGTGGCTATATAAGGAGGATGCTGGGGGGGTGCATGTTTGCAGACTCGACAACTACATCAGCATAACTCAGCTGGGATGTTAGAAATGTTATAATACCAGCCATGAAGACAAGATGAGATGTCACATGGATTTTGTTATTTAGCTGTTTATTTGTCCAATATTTGGTAAAAATGTGATTTGACTTTATTGTCTAGGTTGTAACATTGCACCAGAGCCCTGCTATCGTGTACCTCCATTTTACTCACCGACACATCAGCACATCTGTACCGCTCAACGACATACCAAGGTGTTGCTTGGTTTAGCACAGCGGCTTTGACTGCCGAGTGGAAAAGCACGGCTGACAAGGAGGAGGGAAACCAGGCCTGCCGGCTGTGTGATGTAGATGACCTGTGACCAGCCCCGGCCTCGTGAAACCAGCGTTCACAATGACAATGACTTCCAGACTTGCATGGTTTAGAAAACAAGTAGACCGCGTCCGACTCCATCTATTCTCCACCGGGCTGCTGAGCCCCTGCTGTTGTCAGCTGTCAGGGTGTTGACTTATTTTTCCCTGCATGCTTGTACAGAACATGGCCGAGTAGAAGCACACGCCGAACATAGAGGACTGCAAGTACGAGCTGCCTACACAGCCATTGGCATCAACACGCGTCATAGTGAAGCACTGCTTTCATTTGTATTTTATTTTTTTCGCGGGTGAAGGAAGGCCAGTGCGGATCATGCTAATGTGCACACAGGGTGAAGGATTAGATCCCCGGGATTTACATCCAGACAATCCAATCACGGTCTCTCCTGATTATCACACAGATCAACCAGATCCTGTTTGAGCGATGTAGAGGAAGGGCAGCAGATTAGAACCGGGGGTTAGAAAGGGTGAGGCAGCGAAGAAATCAGCACTTTGATGAAGTGATTTGGTGACGATGAGGAAGAAGTTATCACGCTGAAAATTGCAGAGCTGCCAGCCTGCTCTCATTTCCCATTCCGATGTTGTTGTTTGGTGCTGTAATGGATTCAAGGACAGTGTTTGTTTTTGGCCTAGACTGGGGTTTTTTTCTGCCTTGTGTGTATAATGTGTGTGTAATACAGAGCAGCCCACAGGCTGTTTTCCTCTGGTTTAGAATGCAGCGTATGTGTCCCATTACCGGTCTCGCTCACGGTCCTGTGGGACTGATGAAAAGCCCGCTTTCCTCTGATCACCAGGCCTGTCGAGCTGCTGGCTGGGTAGACTTTCAGACAGATGCGTACACACACACACACATACACACACACATACACAAGCGCACAAACATTATTGTGCACATAAATATATAATGCGGTGATGATGTTTGGCTTGTACAATTCACTAGATAATGAGTGTTTCTTTTACCTCTTCCTTACAGTTGAACATCGTGCTCCTTCCTGAACTTTATTTTGAGCAGTTACGGTTACAAACGGTTGAGGTTACGTCCAAATTGTACACAGGCTCACAGTCTGTCATGTTAATGGAATGGTTCGGGGTTAATAGAGGGCTGGAAAGACCAACATTGTAATCAGCGACAGCAGAGCACTGTAATTATGCACACAGAACAGGGTTTTGGGCAAAACCCAGACACCCTGTCTTTTTTTTTCCCCCTCCTCATATTTACTTTTCATCATCTCTACATCACTACCCCGTTGACAACCTGTTATAGATCCAAGCCGACAGCACTGATAATAGCACGGGCTAATCGTATCGGTAATGGCACAGTACACACTGTGCAATTCTCCTTGGGTGTCGTTACCCAAGAGCGAGCACAAGTTCTGCTACATGTCTGTCTGTGTTGGTGGTTGTGAGGTAGGAAGGTGCAGCAGAGGGCAGGCATTATCTAACAGCTATTGGTTTTTGTTTATTTCCTGTCTTAAACCTCCTGCAAATTATTGATTTCCTGGAGGATGGCATGTTTAAGTAAAAGCTCTATGAAGACTTGTGCTCCACTCAGGGCGACTTGTATTGAATTGCAGGTCAAAGTTTACTCTTGTCACTCGCTGGAAGGCGAATGAGGAGCTAAATGTAGCTGCTGATATGTACCGGGCACCTCCACAAAGCACAGATAAACATTGCTCGATCTCCTTATGACATTTCGCGATGCCGGGCCCATGGAAGTGGTAGGGAGTTATCACCTAGCTGTCAGCAGCTCGAAATATCTGAGAAGAACACTTAGGAATCTGCACTCTCTCTGTTGAATGTTGCAGCTGCCGGCTTCAGAGCAATAGGCACACTCTTTTTCTGTCCCTCTTATAATCTTCGAGGTCTTGTTGTTTTTGCTACCTGTCATGGTGTATTGGCAGACCCATGCGGCGTGCCGTCCAGAGAAACCTCAGGCATCTTGGGATAGCAAGAGAAAGATTGGGAGAAAACCCATTTCTGAAGTGGATTTGTGCCCTTGTAATCCTGATTAATTTTGACCCGTTGTGCTCATTTTAAACAGAGCATTACAGTAAGCGTGAACACAGCAAGCTCCGGGGCGAAACCAGGAGCTTAGCGGCTTTGGGAGGCTTAGCTGCAGATGGCATTTTAAGCCGGACTTAATAAATTGTTTCCATTAAACTTACCGGCCCACACATACTGGATTAGACCAGTGGAACAAAGGAAGAAGAGAGCGTGCAGACGAAGAACGAGGGGGGGAAAGTGCACCCAACTGCCATCGTGCACATCTGACTGTGTTAACATCTCTCTGAGGCCACAGGAAAGGTGAAGAGGAGGTTACTGTAGTGTTTAGGGAGACTGAAGCTTTTGCTTTTTCAAATTCACTCACTTCAGATCTCGTGGTTGTCAGGGACGTCGGACCAATTTGCTTAATTGACATCGAAGTAAACAAACAAACAAAAAAAAGATGCATAAACCATTTAGCTTGGCAGTGGATTTAGGGCTTATCCTCTAACTGTTTATATATAAACACATTACCAGTGCTGTAGCTTAAGGATTTAGGATCTGCCCATACTCTTGCTTTTTTTTCCCCCTATGAAGCCTTTTTACTCATATATCCATCTGCTATTGTGGGAAATCAATTCCTTATGGTTTAACCCCGCCTCTCTCCTTTCTATTCGCCGCCCGCCTCCGCCGTAACTCCTTCCCCCATCAGCTCATGGCTTGCTCCCTAAGCTCTCATTATGTGCTACACAGTCCAGGGTCCCTGTGTCGAATCGCTAATCAACCACCCTGTCTGCAGGCCTGCTCTCTCAATAGGTGCTGAGTGGCCTTTGTTCCACCACTGCTGTTTGCTGCATGTCAATAAAAGAGCATGGTCTCCTTTACCCCCACCTCCTCCTCCTCCTCCTCCTCCTCCTCCTCCTCCTCCTCCTCCTCCTCCTCTTCCTCGGCTACCTGGTTCAACCAGAGCTTACAGCTCCAGCACTGCAGCAGAAGCTTACATAAAAATGAGACAGCGTCTCACCTGCTGGATTCTGAATGCTGGAGAAGGCAGGGAGGACGGTGATTGGGAAGGGAGCAGCAAGGTCAGGGGCAAGGGGATTGAGGGCAGCTCAGGCATAGTGAAGTAGATGAGAGAGAGCATGTTTGTATTCGCCCGAGCAGCTCTCCTCTGGCCAGGTCAGTGTAATGTATCACTAACCTCGGTGGCCAGACTGACTGTTTGCAGCCTCTCGCCCATTAAATAATGAATGGAGGTTGACCCTCTGACCAACTAATCAGCTTTTCGCCGCCGTTGAATCAGGATAGAGTGGAGCGAGATGGAGAGTGTGGCTGGCCGGCTGGCTGGCTGGCTGGCCGGCCGACTGGCCGACTGGCAGGCGGGCTGGATGACTGGAGGGCAGAAATGACGTTGGAAGAACATAAGGGGATGCAGGGACTCCAGACAGCCAGATTAGCGAGCACTGGAATTGAAAGCAGCTCAACTCTGAGGAATCCTGGTTAAGCTCACCTTGAGTACCTGCTGTGATATGTTTGGCAAATTCCGAGCAGCTTGAAAGGAAAGCTTTCTTAGTCCCGAAGATATGTGCTTTCTCCAGCGACACAGTACTTATTTTCAAGGTCTAGCATTTTGAGGTTTGGTAAGTCATATGTGACAAACGGGGGTGCTGGTAATTGGCAGGAAAAAAAGCTTGATTGGATGAAAGAAACCATAACTCTTGCTTATAATGCTCCCTCATTTGGTTATGGGCTTAAGCAGCAGTGCCTGTGTTGTGAAGGGCATGAACTCGCTGCAGAATTCAGACAGGAAATGGTTTAGTTAACACCTGGGTAGAGATGAGGAAATGAAAACATGACTTGTTTCTTTATTAATCTCTGTGTTATTACTGTTCACAGCCAAAGGACAACTTAGGAGCTGAATGATTTGTTTTGGGAGGAAAGGGCCTGATATTAATGCTCCCTTTATTGATAGTGCTAATGCTGTTTGTGCAGCCATCCGTGTCGGAAAGATGAAAATAAATAGGGGGAGCTCAGCGGAGATAAGACACGTGTTTAATTATTAATTGAGCCATTACTGACAGAGATTGCCTTTTTTGATTTAAAGCAGGAAGGCCTGCTTCAGGGACAGAAAAAGCAATTACAGAATTCCCAGTTTGCACTGCTGCTGCCCATCGTTCAACATACGCCGCAAGAAGAGGAGTGAAAGGAGACAAAACACACACACACACGCACGTGCGCGCACACATTTCCGGTGAAACTGTGGTATTCCATAAATTATTTTAATTCTTCTTCAATATTTATAGCTTTTTAAATTATGATTACATTGTCATGTAGTATTTATGTAGAGTGGCAGGCAGTCAAAGGGACAAAGCCGCATTACCCGCAGCCCCTCCGTGGTCTGGCACCTCGAAAAGCCAACTGGAAGGAATTGTTTGGCTTTTGTATGATTCAGGAAGTGATGTCAAACTGCAACCGCGCTACACGACGCCTGTTTTCAAACGAGAGTCCTGATTTTCTATGCACGGCAATTAGCTGACTTGTAAAGTCGTTGCAGATTTGTCATGCTAACCCCCCTGCGCTCGCCGCGGCCCCTTTAGAGCACTATTACATCCATTAGAAAAGTGTCTGCTCCGTGCAAAGAGCCCAGGTCACATGAAATATTAACTCGGCCTCTGTTTAGAGCGTTTGGTTAGTGCCGGTTCAGTTTCATTCTGGAAACAGAGACTCGGTGAGTGGATTCCTCTCTGTTGTTCGTGTTGTGTGTCACTGGGTGCTTGACACCTGTCAGTCAGTCCTATCGCTCCCTGTCATCTGTGTCGGCGAGCTCACGGGTGGCGATCGGCTATTGTGACGGATAATGGGCGTCACGTTGAAGGTTGTACGATTAGACTGTTTTGTGTGGCCCCGTGTTCATTGACTGAATATGGATTCAGCTTGAGCCGTGCAGAGGGAGCGATTGCAATATCGCCAGAGGCCACGAGGGACATTTAGGATAAGTTGTCAGGGACGAGGCCGGCATTTTGACTAACAAAGCTCCAGGCTCTGGATCCCTTCTCACTCTGAGACTCAAAGTCTGAACCAAACAGGCTGGAATATGTTGTGTATGAAATGAGTGAATGCATTAGATCCTCTTACCTTTGAGCAAGTTAAATGTAAAAATGCTTATGGAAAAGTGCTTTTAACACCCTATGTATAATGCCTTAATCTTTCATTAGCACATTATTGAAACTCGGCGTGATCCCAACTGACGGGATGAAAGTCAGGATGCACCTTCGTCATGTGGACAGGTTTCCCATCCCTCCAAGAACATCATGCATGACATATCTAAAAGACAGAGAACCAAGAAAAACTATAAATTATTTGATTGTGACCACAACAGAACACTTTATCCTTCTGCCATCAGGTTGTTTTTTGCTTCTTTGGGGGTTTTTTTTATTGCAAACAAAACCCCATCCACCATGTTGGCCCTTGAAAACTTCTCATCATTACTACAAGGTTGACATGATGTTGGTAATAAAAATTATTTTTATAAAAAACAGCAAAATAACAGTTATTTAATAAATGTCTGTTGTTATTATTAACATACAAACGAGCTCGGTGAGCAGAATGTTTTCTAAGGACTAATTTCTCATGATCTAGTTGACAACAGTGTGAAAAGAAAAGATAAAAATGTTAAGGTTGAACAAAATAGCATGAGATGATATGAAACTATTCATTCAAAACTTTATAAATAACATTAGAAAAATATAGTTTCAGACCTGAATAGGCTGCCGTTCTCCACATTATGTACAATCGGCATTTCTCTAACTATGCATGTCTGATATACACAATTTAATTGTTGCACCAAGACTTTGTTAAACAGTTTGTTGGCTCCCGGAGTCACTCATTTACTCTGAATAAACACATAAAAAGGCTCTTGAAGATAAGACGTGACGCCTGTAGTTAATCTTTTAAAGCACAGGTTAACCGTTACCTCAACAAAGAAGGCAAAGGAAGATAGGCTTCGTCTTTTTCTTGTTGCTGCATTTTAGCGAGGAAGGAAGAATTCAGTGAGGCTAACTCGGGGAGAGAATGGCAGCTCTCATCACATCTCCTGTCTTATCTTAATCCTCCCCCTCTCCTCTTTCACTGAAAACTCAGCCAACTGCATTGTGGATAGTATTTTCATTGTTTACTTGTGAGAATACATGACCGGCGTCTTATCACTGCTGTCAGGCCTGAAATGTAAAGCGTGTCGCCTGTGATCACTTGCAGGTTTTCTTGCTTTTAATCCTTTATTCCCAGCTCCAGTCGCCGTGCCAGCGAGAGTGGGCTTTCCCCCTCCCGCCCCGCATTCGTTTGAAGATCCCTGTTCTTCGCTATGTGCATTTTAAGCTCGTCTGTGTTGAGAGGTTCAGAGCCAATGTTGTTTGCAGATGAGGCAGTAACGCTCATTGACAAAGCCAGATGGTAGGCGATTGTGGCCAAACACGACGCTTGGATAAAGTACAATCGCTGGCAAGGGGACAGTCGTCAGCCTAGATGGATATTACAAACATGCTTGTAATGGATTGGACATTTTGGGAAGCGGTTCACATAGGCTTATAAAGATGGGAAAAACAATCGCCAGGAACAGAACGGATATAAAATGCTTCAGATTCCATGACAGACAAGGACATCCAAGTATCAGAGGAATGCGCCAGACTTTTCAGGGGAGAAAGGAGATGAACCCGGGAAACAAGATCCCAAATCAAACAGGAGGATCAGCCTGCCGTCCAAAGTCTTTTCCAGGCTCTTCCAGATAGGTGGTCCTCCTCTTCTGTTTGTTCAGTCCCTTGCCTTCCCAGTGGTAGTATATTAGGATCCATGTTTCTGTCAGTGACGGCTCTTGGCCGCACGGTCCACCAGCAGTACCGCAGGCTTGGCCTCGTGCAGCCGGTTTGACGGAGGGCTCGGCTCAGAGAGGTTTTTGCAATACAGCCCAGCTATTGGCCTCGGACTCAACACATGGTGAAAGATGTAACCTGACACGCACTACTGAGAAAGCACTCGAGCTTTTTTTCGGGGGGGGGGGGGGGGGGTGTTTCCGTGCATTTCGGTGGGCGTTAGCGACCATTAATCGCCCCACTGTTTGTTAACAGGCAGGCGGTAATTCAGTGAGACAGAGGAGCCTGCTTGTTGGCTGTTTCAGGGGTGTTTAGAAAGAGAAAAAAAAAGCAACCCAGGGAACATGCACAGTGTGGTCTCCTCCAATATTCAAGCGGTCATCTGTTTGGCTGTTGTTTTTGGCTACCGGTGAATTCCCTGCACTGGGCCCTGGTGGTGGGGCCCCTAATGGCCTCTGACTGGCTGTAATACCCCATTCAGCAGAGCCGGGGCTCCAGCTTCCCTGGCTGTTGGGTTAATGCTGCTGTGTTGAGGGGTGAGCAGCAGGTCTGGGATTTCACTGCTATTTGCTTTGGGAAGGAGCAGCATGGATTATTCCAATGTCACTCACGCAGGGTATTGAGAACACAGAGCACTCGCTGCACCTTTGTGCCGGGTTAAACTTACATATGGAATGACTTATATTTGCCTCTTGTTTGCGTCAATTTTCTCGGCGATACTTCTTATTTTTCGCCGTTCAATCGATTTGATGTTAGTTTAATGTATTAATAGCCTGACTTTTTGTGAAGAAATTGTTTGTCGTGACACTAATTCATAAAACTAGTATTGTTTTAAGGCTGGAGACGTGCTGGGATCAGTTCACACACCCTGCAACCCCTGCAATCTAAACTTCTTTACCGCTTGTGCCGTACAGGGTCACGGTGGTGGTATAGAGAGCAAAGAATCCCACACATCTCTGTCCCTTGCAACTTCCTCCAGCTCTCTTTTGGGACACCTCGAGCCGCTCCCAGACCAAACCAGAGATAAAATCTCCCCAGTGAGTCCTGGGCCGACCTCTGGGACGCCTCCCAGTCAGACCTGCCTGTTAAACCCCTGAGGGGAGTAGAGCTGGGAGCATCCTGATCAGATGACCCGTCTCAACTAGTAGTGGAAATGCTGCAACCCTGATTTGGATGCAATAGTATAGGTGATTGATTGGTATTACTTTTAAGAGTTGTTTATACTGAAATATTCAACTTGGTATTTTTTCTTATCGGTACAATTGGTCTAAAAGTCGTAATATGTATATATTTCAGTAGTATCGGTGAATGTTGGACATAGGCTCAGGCCTCAGCAGTTTCTGCACTTATAGTCATTTTCAGCAGACCACATGTGCTGAATCCAAACTGTGGCGAATTACATCTAAATCACGCCCGCCTGTCTTTTCGGAACAGATCAATATATAGCCATCACTGTCACTAATGATACCGGTATCGATTCATCAGCTGATGCGTGCGGGGCGAGAGCTGAAGTGCCACCGGCTCCTTATCGGCTGTGCCACATGGTATTAGTGTGGCGGGCCGGCGTAGCGCTGACCTAATCCTGGGAGCAGGTGCCACTCGAGCCGAGGTAGAGTGGACATGTTTTTCAGGGAGGATGAGCCATCTGGGTCTTGATACTTTATGGTGCTTAAAACACACTCTCAAGTGTGACACTCCCAGCACTTACCTTTTAGCTGCACACAATAATCTAAGCGCTCGCTGGTAAAAGGAAAAAGGGAGGCTTTCAGGAGAATTTACAGGGTTTGATGTGGTGTGGAGCCTCCGCTTCGACATGGATTCACGAAACAGTCAGACACACTTGGCGGTTTGATTTTGATTCCTCTAAGTCCTTCAGTGTTGTTTTTGTCATATGCAGTATGAAATATGTCGAGTGGATAGAAAGTGTGTTCGGTTCCTATTTTTTGTTTTTTGTTTTTTGCTTTTGTGCCAGCCTGCCTTGCTCGACAGTTTTTCTGATTCCTTGTGTTGTTTTGTTTTGTTTTCCTTCTTTTATTTATTTATTTTTCCCGCTGTAGTCTGTTTCATCTCGCAAGCGATTTGGCTCGTTTCAGAGTCCAATTTCGCTCCTGTTTCACCGTGCACCACCCTCCACTCCCACCCCCTCTCCGCGCAAACATACTCACATTCACACATTTCCCCAAACTGACACGCTGCCTTCACACTCCAAACAAATCAATTCTTCACTTGCCGCTCTTGGAACACCAGAGTGAAAAGCTGCAGCTCATAGCAGCCCAGAAAACGTGCAGGCTGTTGTTAATGTTCCTTGTCCACTACGGCTCAAGCAGGCCAGACCGAGTTTCTCCTGCCGCTGTATATTGAGTGTGTCTGCTTGTGTGTGTGTGTGTGTGTGGGAGTAGACGGCGGTGGGTTTAAGGTTGCCTCGCGGGTCAGGATCTGGGCCTTGTCTCCATTAGTTTACTTGACACAACTCTCTTCCTCCTCTCCTCTGCCTTGTTAACTAACCTCCTTCTATCCCAGTCTCGGTCACTCTATCCCACTTCTTTTTCTCTCGGTCATGCTCTCACCCTCTAATCAAGAATGATGAATGAGGTGCAAGGAAGGACAGCGAATGTTTGCGAACCTGATACACCTCCCAATTGTCAGTCCCCCTGCAGTGTTGAAGACGTGGTGGTTTGGAAGGGGACGGGAGTGCTTTTGAGAGGGCTTTTGTGTCTGTTTGTCTAACTAAGCTCTGTATGAGAGCTATTTTAAACATCTCTACCCCCGGTCCTCCAAGTGTGTCATCGGCCTTGACATGTCATTTATCGACCTCCGCCCACAAAAGAAAACACGTAGTTTTTTTTCATACACACACACACACACACATACACACTAACACACACACACACACACACACACACACACACACACACACACACACACACACACACACACACACACTCAGGTGCAAGTCTTCACTTTCAAATATCACAAGTTCGGACGGCTGCAGAAAAACCACTGTCGCTCATGACAACACGGCACTTTTGGCATATCGCCATTAGCAGGGGGAAATGGCAGCTTCTCGTCGAGTCTTCAACAGCTGCTGGGTCTCCATCTGTACGCCTAATTACCCAGCAGCACCCCAGGAGTAGCTTAGCATCGGGAGCCTCCTATAGGAGTGGCATTGATTACATCAGTGGGTCTATATTGGACAGTATGTTTCCCCGGGGGCCCTGCAGCTATGTGAAACTTAAACCCGAGCACTTTAATGCACACTTGGGTGCTATCTTTAGAGAAATCGTCCTCTAAGATCTTATAAGACTTTATTGCGCACACACCCATCCTGTGATGGTAGTCTCACGTATATTGATGAGTTTGACAGACAAACAGTTGGAATTCATTTTTTACTGATTTGTATATATAGTTAATTTGAATGTATGACATTTAAAACTGGTGGTTTCACCGTTTGACAGTATATCGCTGCTATTTTGACTTTTACCAAATGAAACATCTTTGAGTTTTTGGAAGTGGGTGTAAAGAAAATGATAATGGATTCACAGAAAATTTAAAAATGATTTTTTCCTAATCTTTACAGTCATCCAAAAACATAACACAAAAGGCATAGATTCGAACTAAGTAGACCTTATTGCCCATATAGACACTTTTAGACAAAATTGATCAGATTGAACAAAATAAAATCTAACAGTGCCGTTATACATGTTTGTTCAAACAAACAGAAATAGATGGGGATCGTACAAATAAATTTACACGTACACGCCGTCCATTCCTCTTTTATACCGCTTTCTCTATCTCAGATTGGCGGCGGTACTGCAGCTGATAAAAGCTGATGATGGGTGAAGACAGGATACATCCTGGACAGGATTCCAGGGCAAACTCAGAGAGACGGTCACATTCACATCAGGTGTTTTCAGACAGTAGCAGGACACTGGTGGACTCAAAGAAAACCCGTGGTTACAGTTGTAATTTTCTACATATTTCTGATGCAGTTTGCTGTTCCTGCGGTTGCATATAGGCTTTCAGGATGGACTTGTTTTGGTTTGAAATACCTGCAGCTGGTTGTAATGCACAGTGTAAGAGTTGTTGCGTTGAAAGGTTCTGCAATGATTTGGAGAAGTTGCTTTAGGCTTTGATCAGAGCAGAAGCCCTGTCCCGCGATAACGGGAGACTTCAACATGGAAACATGACAGGACGACACAATGTGAGGGCTGATTGATGATGGAGCTTCCTGGCAGCTGTTGATGAGGAGATATTTGTTTATAGCCACTGCCACCTATGGAAATCCACCACCTGACAGAGCAACTACCTCAGCATTCTTTAGCTGTCAGAGAGTATTATATGGCATTTTGAAAATGGGCCGCTCTATTTGCATGAAGCAGGTGAGTAGCTCAGGCAACATCTTAGTCCAAACAATGGCTTGTGTTACTCTAACCGACAAACCCCTATATCTGCGAAACACTTGAGGAAACGTGATACGTCTGCAATGATGTTTGTCCTGCCCCTTTCATTGCACTAAACTGCAACGGCTGCGTTTGTCAAAACAATGAATGAGGTATAGCGAATGGTTAGGGGCTGTCAGCTTCCAATTGTTGCTTTGCTTTCAGAGTGAGGAGTGAAAATGGAGACGGAGGGAGGAGGAAAAGAAAAACATGCAGGCTCTTTCAGCCTACTGTCATGCCACTTAAGATTTGTTGAAGGATTTTCACCCAGCCATTTCCATCCCATTGAGAAGTCATCAGTACGGCACTGAAAGATAATATTATATCCACTTAGAGGCATGGGGGCTTCATGCATGTTCATACATGAAATGAGGCTGGAAAGAGGTGCTCCTGTTTACATTTCTGAGCGTTCACTTCCCTCCATTTCTGCTTGGACTTGAAGCTTCCTGGCAAGAGCTCCTTGTCTTTTTGTTTCCTGCATTCTTTCTCCGTCCCTCTTTCATTCCCTATCTCTTTCTCCTCCATTCTCTGCGGATTGCGAGCCAGCTGGTGGGCTAATAGAGGATGCTTTCCTGTGGGGCACCAAAGTGATACTGTTCAAGCGTTATGCAAGCTTAAGTAAAGCTGACACGCCGCTCAAGAACTACAGCCCACACTGAGCTTCACAGCAGTCCGTGGAGAGACTCTGAAAAGGTCTTAAAGGTATGGGAGACACCAGGAGGCTGCCACTGTCCTCCCACTGCTGCGCTGTGATGTAGGAAGCAGGAGTTAAGTCCTTTATTAGAAGTGGCAGGCGTTGTCTCCAGTCACCTCGATAATTGCAGCACTACGTCCACTGCTATAATCAATTGAGACAGCTGCCGCTGCGGCGTTCAAGTCCATCAGGCAGGCGTGTCATGCTAATTAATGAAATGATAAGGCTTGTGCTTGCAGCATTGCACAAATACGTCCTGAAGGCTCGCCGTCTTTTCAACACAAAATTCAGGCTCGCAGTCCAGAGCGCCCCTCCCTCTCGCCGCATGCTGGCTGTCTGTCCACGGCGGCCTCAAGGTAAGAAGGGTCAGCGAGGTCGGTGATGGGTCAGTGACCGAGAAAGGGGTCAAATTCCTGGCTGGCAGGGTGGGCCGTGTCAGAGGAGCCATTAGACTTGAGCTTTTCTCTTGAAAGTTCCAAGAGGTCCACCCTTTTATTTAGGAGAGCCCAGTGGCACTGACCTCAGACGACCCGGCTGTGTTCATAAGAAGCTGAGACTGATGGCTGTCCCAGAGCACGGGAGCTGTGCTGGAAGCAGCTCAGCAGGGGGAGGGGATGGAAACTTGAGGACGAGCGAGGAAGTGTGCGATCGTCCTGCTTGTCTGTAACACATTATAGCCAGGGGTTAATGAGGGTTTAACATTGCTTGCGGAGCACCACTGGACCATGTGTGACACAAAAGGATTTGGACAGTCAATATCCAGAGCTCTGCTGTCTCTCCTCGTCTCGCTCTCTCTCTCTCTCTCTCTCACTGTTTTCCTTCCAATTTAAGGATGCTTTCCCTGTCATTGGCCTCCCTTCCACAACAATAGCATATGTGCCATGAGAGGTGACTGGCATATGTTTAGTACACCATATGGCTGCAGTTTGATTTGGGATCTGACATGCGCCGGAAAACCTGATTCATCCCCCAGTTTGAGCTGCCAGCTTTCTGAAATGAACATTAGGTTCTCGATTTATGCCTGGGCTTCAACTGTAAACGTGTTACAGCTTAACACCCGTCCCCATTCTTTTTGCCTTCCACTCCTTTGTCAGCTGCAGCAAAGAGATGGAGAGAAATAATTGAAACGTGCCAGCTGTCCCCACTCTTTAGCTATCTTGGCCAGCTTTCTCCTCGTCCACTTCCCCCATTAACATCTCTTGAGTGATTTGCAAAAACATCGCCTTGGCTCCCCTTGTTACCAGCTTGGAGATGCTTGAGGCAGATTAAATAGTGTGAGGGAAAGCAAGCCATTGCAAATTTCTCCTATGATTTTATTATTAGCACGATGATTCAACATTGCTCAGTCCTTCTGTTCCCCTCACAGAAAATCATTTTTGTTGAAATCACCCCGCCTCTTTTTTTTTTTTTTTTTCCTTTTTTTTTCTTTTTTGTTTTATGACTGAATACCTCACGGCAATGAAGTGTTGATTGGCAAGACTGTGGTTTCCTCCCTTCTGCCAGTATCTGTTATAGCCATCTTCGGCAGTCACTCACTCGTGAGCTAAGCCCTGGCTTGTGCAGATTGCTTGTCTAGAGAGGTACAAAAACCAAATCATTGTGAGCTCAACCGTCAAGTGCAGCAGAATATTCTGTCAACCAGAGCCAGCAGGAGACGGATCAAGGCTGCGTGCATTCTCACATACCTTCTGCATCCTCCAACGTCTTTTCGCAGATATGTGGCTTTATTTAAATATCTGTCTGTTCATGTCCTTATTTTATCAGCCCCCTGACTGTTTATGCTTTGGCAAAGCCGTGAAGGGAATGAACCGCAGTGTTTGCCTAGTAAATGAGAACACCCAGTGGCCTTAAGCTTCTCTTATCCCCTTACATCCCCTTGTCATTGGGAAAGTTTGCATATTTCCGTATATCTAATCTGAAAAGTGTTTTTGCATACAGTCTTTCCTTCCCTGGCTCTTGAACATACTGCCATCGGTGTCAGCAAAGAGCAGGTAGTTTATGTAGCACACGGATTTGCATGCACAGCATTGGCGAGCTGGGGGTTGTAGCTGGAGGCCAAATGGGAATATTCTCTGGAGTCCTGGTCCCACTGATGAGGTCTTTGAGTCTATTTGCAGGGAGCCAGGTGTGTGTTTAAAATAGAGTGGTTAGAAAAAGGCCTCAAAATTAGTTCTTTTAAAGGCTACTTTTGCAACCAAAGGCGATTGGGGTTGACTGTCGGCGGTGGCATTCTCTCTGCACATTGCTGGGCTCATTGCACGGTGCGCGTCAGCAGGTCGCGCTTTCCGAGGATATCCTCGTCACAGGGAGACGCCATTTTTTTTCTCGTGCTGATGACAACCAGCTCAGCCAAGGCCACCCCGGGGCTAAGCAGTTCCAGGCTGGTCCAAGCCAATCCGAGTAGGGCCATCTGGCTACATAAAGGCCACATAGGACCGTATCAGTGCCAGCTCTCCAGATGTTCCACTGGGACAAACAGGGTCACGAGTGAAGGATATCGAAGGCAGGAACAGCTGTGTAGCGACACCGCGCTCTCCCCAGATTCCCCGCTGGACACATCCGTCACCAGCAGTAAATCCCAGTGGCTTGTTTCCCGTCTGCTACCGCGGGCTCTGTCAGGTCTGTCTGCACCCCGCCACCGTCACAACCGGTATCACAGCGAAGCGAGGCACGTGCAGGCGGGGCAAGGCCCAATTCCCCCGAGTAAGCAGGGCTACAGGAACAACTATAAAAAGATCAATACTGGGATGAGATGTCATCTGGTGAGCAGACCTGCCAACATCCCCCTGGGGAATGTCCCTGTCCCCACGGTGCACTAACAGGAGAGGGGTGCCACCCCCCCCCCCCCCACCACTGGGCTGCCCTCCAACCTGCTTGACTCACTCACACCATCTGCTCAGGTTTGCAGGGCAGGGCTTCAGGACAGCACTGTGGGGTTTTGGTTTTTTTCCCCTTACAAACACTCGTATGGCATTTGTTTCACATGACCGCCTGTGGCTTGCGTACTGTTTTCCTCAGCATGTGATTGCAAAGGAAGTGTATTCCATGTCCTGAGGTAAGGAGGAACAAAGCAATGCAGGATTCAGCAGTTTTCTGACATGCTTAAAGCTGTAGCTGACAGTTTTGTGCTTCTGCAGCGACGGGCCAGTGTTTGGTGAGAAACTGCTGTGGTTTTGTCCCGTTTAGCCCAAAGGTGACATTTGTTGGAGACGTATTTCTTGTCAACTCGTTAGCGCTTTTCATAGTCGTCTAAATAAAGCACCCTGGATGATAAGTTTATGTCCGTAAATGTGCGCAGAGAAAGTCTATTTGCAGCTGAAGATGCTCAAACAAGTGTAGTTTCAAACGCCTTCACGTACAATCTCTGTATTTAATGCTTATGTGAGGGAGCTCATTGTAGTATGTTGTCATCTGGAGCAAAGGAGCCATTGAAATGAATCACACTTTGGTTTTCTTTGTAACATTTCGGTTTGGCGTTCCATCAAATCTGAAGATGTCACGTCTTCTATCCGTCTTTGCAAATGGCATCGCTGCAAACTGTCTTTTGTGTGTGTGTGTGTGTGTGTGTGTGTGTGTGTGTGTGTGTGTGTGTGTGTGTGTGTGTGTGTGTGTGTGTGTGTGTGTGTGTGTGTGTGTGTGTGTGTGTGTGTGTGTGTGTGTGTGTGTGTGTGTGTGTGTGTGTGTGTGTGAGCATTCAGAGTGATTTTAATGAGGGATGGGTCGGTCTGAGCCGATACCTCCCTGCCTCCATTAGAGCCCATTAGAATCATCATTAAGAAAACCCGGCACTGGCTGTGGCTCTCTCTCTCTCTCTCTCTCCAGCATTAGTATGAAAAGCTCCCCCCTCTCCCTCCTAGTGGTCGTGGTGAGACTTCCTTCAGTATTGCTCGCCTCGCATTGTGTCTGGGAGAACAGGGTTGCCATGGCAACATCACCCAATGGCGACATTTCGACTGTGGATATTTGCTTCTTCACTTCTGCTTTGCTGTCTGCGCCTGTCTCTCTGTCTCTGCCTTGAGTCTTTCCCCCCTTTTTTCTCTTTTGCTTGCAGGAATGAGAGCCTGACAGTTTAATTCGAGTCCCAGACCTCTATAAATCTGGAGGTCTATATACGCCTGGACCCCGGAATTCATTTGAAAAATCGTGACACCTTATTCAGCCCCAGCACACCCATAAATGCAAGGAGTCGGGGAGGGGGAGCTTGACAAATAAAAAAAATATAAAAGCTCTGCCCTGCCTTTTTATTGGCCTTTTTATGGGTGTTAGGATCCTTGAAAGATTAAGCAGGCTGTTAATAGGGACTGGATATTCCATTAGTGGGCTGCATGTTGAGCTCTGACTGGCTTGACAGCGGCTCCCAGCTCTTCTCATTTTTTTGTTACCGCAGAGAGCGCCCGTGGAGCTTTTTTAATTGAGGCGCTAGTAAGCCTTTTAACTGAAGTACTGCTGCATCTTAGCTGTAGATTAGAGCCACTAAGAGAGCGTCATCACCACTGGGCTGCCTTCGCCCTTCTGTCTCTGTCTGTCTTTATGCACCGTCTCTATCACTTCAATTTTAATTTCACCAGGAGTGGCTTCTCTTTTCTTTTTCTTTTTCGTGTTAGAGGCTATAGCAATAAAAATCTCTGTTGCAATTATAGTGCTGCCATGACTTCATGCTCACTTTCTTATTGGCCCATTTTGCTTGTCGTTTAACTGTGAGAGAAGTACAAGATCGCCAAATGTCTTGTCTTTTCATTAAGATCCATAAGTGCGTTGAGATCCTTTGTGCGGCAAAGACGCTGCATTTTCTGCCACTTTTGATTTCCCCGCTAACAACAGCCTATAATTACAGCCATTAAACGGCAACAGCCTAAGGATGAGAAGTCGTTGTTCGGTGGAATGCTGATTGTAAAACCTCCTTCTCCGTTGAAAAGACCTCTGATGAATGGTAAAGACGAAGTGCCCGAGTTCACAGTGCTCTGCTGTGGTTTCCCATATCCCCTGAAAGGACAGGAAGGGAGGACAGAAAGACGCAGTGGCAGAGAGGCCAAGATAAGGGGCCGCGATCTCTCTTCACAGCACAATTGAAACATAATTATTTCATGCCAGATTGTGTGCTCAGCAAAGCCCTGAATGGGGGCCGACATTTAACTTTAATTAGCTGTGATTTATTCATACTGACTGGATCGCGGGAAGAAATTGGATCATCTGATTATAGTCAAGCATGAAAATGACCTGATTAAACACTTAATGGAACCTAGGGAGAAGGAAACAAGAGGAACCTTGGGCAGAAGACACAGGGACAACATTATAGAGTGAAGGGAGCTTTTCTTTTCCACTTCGTCATTGAAACTCCTGGATAGTCTGCTGCACTCTCACAACCAGCTGTCATTTTTCATACCAGACACTTTCCCATCTAATCAGAAGGTTGGATATTCGCAAACACATCCACTGTTTAGAAGTGCTATTCTCAAGTTGTGTCTTGTTTTTGTTTTCGTCCTCTCCAGGTGTGCCAACGAATGAAAGTCCCGAGTCCAAGACTTGTACCTCAGCCAAAGTCTCCGGGCTCCAGCGCAGCCAGGAGCAGAGCATCAGCGAGGTGCCCTTCGCGCCGCCTGTGCCCAGCCCCACCCCGGCTTCGGCACCGACGGGCTCCCCTGCCCCCGCAGCGGCGGCGGCGCCCCCACAGCCACCTCGGTCACGCCTGCCTACCCCGCCTCCTCTCAGCGTCAAGAGGGAGCCACCACCGCCGCCTCCCCCTGCCCCGACTCCTCCCCTGTTGAGGGCGCCTCCCCACCCCCAGCTCCACCCTCCCCACCCCCAGCTCCACCCTCCCCACCCCCAGCTCCACCCGCAGCTCCACCCTCCCCACCCGCACGTGCACCAGGAGCCCCGTGTGCTCCCGCCCCCGCAGCATCACGCGCGGCCGCTGTCGCTGAGCCACCAGCTGCACCACCCGCTGCAGTACAGCAGCATCCACGACATCAGGTACTTTGTCGCCTGCAAGCGAAAACCAATACAACTGACTCTCATTCCTGTAGCTTCAACTGCATCTCCACCTCATGGCACTTTTACAAAGCAAAACATTTCTCCTATGTGGAAGATGGAAACCTGGTAGAAACCTCTGCAGAACCAGATGCTGTGTTCTGTTGAACCGGGCGAGGTGAGGGGGGGATAGTATGAGAGGGAAAAAAGACAAGAAAGCAGTAAATAGACAAGCTGATGTGAAAGCAGAACAATCCGCTCGCTGCAGGAGCCACACCAAGAAGTTGTATAGAGAGGAGGGAGAGCAAATGATGTTAGTGTCCGGCAGCGTTGACATATGAATGCATGGCGAGTGGAAAAAAGATGGCCTCAGTGTATTAAACGTCTCCCAGTACAAACCTAAAGCAGCTGAAGTAGAAAATCTTCCAGAGTAGCCTGGACCAGTTTGAAGGTAAGCTTTATAAAAGTACAACTCTGTTAGCCTCTAACAAAGTCTCTGCTGGGAAAAACTGGGAAATTGTTTCAAGGAGAATCCTAAATCCGAGTCTCCATTTTACAGATATATGAGAAAACAATATGGGAGACAGAGTTAAACATTTTTCCCTTTAGAGTTGTTGGTGTTAAAATCCACAAGAGACTTTAACAGTGAAGGAGCAGGGCTCAATATCAGGACAGTTCTGTGTTTCCCTCCCTTCAGTTAGTTCTGTTTGTACAATATGTGTTTCTGTCAGTGAAGAAACATTGATAAAAACAGCCTGGCATAATTACTAACTAAATATCATCAAGTCCACTCTTCTATATTTTACAGAGGGTTTTATTGTGGATATTGATCTTTTTTTCTTCCCCCTCATCTTAAAGGCTTGCAATATCCAATTGTCAGATTTACTGTTTTTCATTGAGCTCTACCGCTGTACGATACTTTCATCACATCCGACCATTTCACCTCATCTTCTCAGACTGTGCCCTCTCTGTGGTTTTTTTTTTTTTTCACCTCAATATATGAAGTGTTATTAGAAAATCATTCTTATGTTGTCAAGGCAAAGCATCAAACACATCATCAGTTCAGCTGCAATAGAAAGCCAAAGTATGTAATAAATATAAGAACCGTCTGGACGTCTAAACCGATCAAGCGTTGCATTTATTTAGACTGTGAAAAATAACCGCTGTTTTTTGCTTTGTTGTTTTTTTCTTTGCATCCTGTTGAATCCTCAGCCACAGCAGCAGTCCAGTGGGTCTCCCCAAACAACACTTGCCTCCATCCCCTCACCACCACCACCACCACCACCTCAGTGGGCTACCGGCCTCGGCCCCCGCCTTGCCTCTGTCCATAGCCAATCTCTCTACCTCGCACTATTCCTCCCTACGGAGCCCGGCCCATCGCCATTCGGCCATGTTTGCAACCCCAGCCACACTGCCGCCACCACCGACCTTACCAACCAACAGTTTAGTGGTGCCCGGGCACCCTGCCGGCACCCCCTACCCAGGTAAAGCCGCGCACCGCATTGCAGCTCCAGTTTAGACCCCAAAGTACTGAGATAGCTTTAGGAAGGATTCAGACCAGACTTGGGCATCATGTGGCCCTTCAGTTCAGCTTGACAGGCCCTCAGGGTGTCACTAGGAAGTCCTGCAGCAAATGAAAATGACTGTTGTTATTGGCTTTATTGCATCTAAACCCCTCACAGTATTTCACATTATTGGCTTTTGTACTGCATTATTAGTTGTATCTAACATCTTGGCTATCAGAACTAGCAATTGTTACCGCACATATTTGGTGTTGCAAAACAAAAATGGTTATTGACAGAATTTTGTTTTATTTATGTACTCAGCTCAGGAATTTAAAAATATTCTATCATGATTTCCAGACAAACACCGGAGAAGACTGAGAAAACAGTGATGCAGAGCAACAGTAGCTTATAAAAATTGTTTAAAAAAACCCAAAAAAAGGTTCTTTACCTTTTAATCAAGAGATGATTGGTATTTAGCAAAATTCAAATCAACTTATGTCTCAAACTTCAATTGTAATGTTAAGGTTTCATGTTGCTCTTTGGGGAAATTAGTTGCCCACTCCGGACCTTTATCACTTTGATCAGCTGTTTTTTGGTTTTTTTTCAAATACACTTTTTAACATTACTCAGAAATGTCGGCATTAAAGGTTTTTTTCCATTGATGCACGCTCCAACCCTCTAGATTATGTAGCTGGAGATTTTTCTAATCATGAGTTCACAAAATTTGTCAAAAGTATTGAACTGTTCATGTGTGTTTTACTGATCTGGTAAGTGCTCATTTCATATTTTCTCTTATCTGTTCATTCTTGGATTCTACACTTAAACATATCACAAGCACATTTTTAGAGGCGTGCTCCTTTTTTACCAAACCCACTCGTCGAGTTCCAATTCTACTCTACTGATTTTAAACGGAAAGGCTAAAGTGTTTGTGTAAATTATATCACGGAAAAGTTTTTATATCCAAAATTAAACACATTTAGCGGTGAGGGTAGTGTTGTTATAAAAGATATCCTCCAGTATTTGCTCCAGAAAATTGCTATATTAAAACTGTAGACAGCAAGTAACTTAGCTGATTCTTTTATTGCCAATATAAGTATGGGAGATAATTTTTTCCAGCAGCTATAGATACCTCTGATATATAAGAAAATATCACCAAATCACCCATAGGCAGTACAGAATGGAAAAAAAATTAAACAAGAAAATTCAAAATAACCGTCTTAAGGTCACTGGTAGAAAACACTGGGAATCAATTTCTAAGATGGGGTACATTCACATTAGTATAGATACTTTTTTACAAAGGTCTTCAGGTCACTGTGACGGGGTTGGAATAGCTCAGTGTAAAAGGTCAGCTAACAAGTGAGCAGCCGTCACAGCTGGAGCTTCAGCAGCATTACCAGGTCACATGTGGAAATGTGGTGCAGTCAGTCACCTCAAATCAACAAGATCCATGCGTCCTGTAGTGTTTGTGATTGGTATCAAGTTATTGGTCAAAGCAGTTATTCTTGTGCTGCAAATTAAAATATGAATTAAAATGTCTCCAGTGATGATGTGTGTGCCAGACTTTCTAATAGAGGGCAAGAGTGTGTGTGTGTGTTTTCTGCTGGGATGACTCTTGGTTCTCTCTTGTCTTTAGATACCAGCCTGTTGATATCATTCAACCAACCAATCATGTATTGCCAGCCTCATTCGGGGATTCTGATTGGCACATTGTCACAGGCAACTCTCTTACCACCACCAATGAGTCCCCACGTAGAAAACCCTCACAGCATGAGCTGGAGAAACAGAGAATGCCAGGTGACTATTTTCTTTTTCCCTTCTACCCTTGTTGTAAGACTGACTGGGCGCCCGTGCCTTTTTTTTCTTGTGTCCACCCCCCCCGCCCCACCCCACTTTCCCTTTCCCTCCCCATTTTTTCTTTCTTTCTTTTTTTTTATTTCCTCCTCCCCCCCCTTTTTTTGTTTTTGGTTTTCCTCGCTCTCCTTTCTTGCAGAGCATGACCTCCTGAGGCAGGAGCTGAACAACCGCTTCCTGGTTCAGAGTTCAGAGCGGGGCCGGGGGCCGTCCGCCTCGCCGCTGGCCCCTGTGTCACTCCTGAGGGCCGAGTTTCACCAACATCAGCACATGCACCAGCACCAACACACCCACCAGCACACCTTCACGCCCTTCCCCGCCAGTCTGCCCCCGGCCGCCATCCTCACCCCGCCCACCGCACCTCCCATGGTGCGTACCCAAGCCAGAAATGTGAGGATAAGTAAAAACAAAAATAATATATATATATATATAAAAGCTCCCGTAACTTCCCACCAACTCGCCTGTCACCCCACCCGATCTTTTGGACAACCCCCCCCCCCCCCCCCTTCCTTTTTTTTACCCCAAAATTGACCTAAATATTTCCCGCAGCACCTCCTGAAAAAATAAATCTTTTGATTTTACTGAGAATTTCCTGTCCCTTTGACACCAAACATGGAGCAGAACACGTTTTGTTAAAGTCTAATGCTGATCCGCTAATACACGCCATCTCCCATCATATGAACACACACACACACACACATACATACATACATACATACATACACATCAGAATGTCTTCTAATCTTGGCCAACATCAGACAGTTAAATAGATTTATTCATGCTCTGCAACTATATCATTCGTAGTGGAATTATGAACAACTGCCCTATGCGTCACATTCAATTCGAGGCCTTTAGTTCCTGGTGACGAGAACGCAGACTGATTTCCAGACCCCACCCAAATTATTCACCTTCACCTTTCGAACTCCAACACAGATTTTGCTGGTTAGTGATTAAAAGCAACGACCGCCTGAAGCCAGGCCGTCCGATTGTTTGCATCTGGATGCGTTTTAAACGTTTTCATGTGCTTGTTGACGACAGGCGAGCCGATCCGTGCGCGCGGGAATGATTTCCTGCTGAGTCGAGTGTTTGTGTGCGGGGGCCTCGCCACGTATGCGTGTGCGCGGCCCCGACAGCGACCGTACTTTCCATCGACACATTTTCAAAAGCTTTGCAAGTCGGTCAGATGACTTCATTGCAGAAGACGAGGAGGGGACAGGGGGGGGGGGGATGACATCACCGTAAAACTGTTTTGATAATGTTTCTAATTGCTTCCGTGCTTTGACTGCCATCATGTCTGGTTGGGGGGGTGGAGTGGGGGGTGGGGTGGGGGGGGTCCAGCACTGGCAGCTCTCAGATTAGCACAGAGGGAAAAAAGAGTTATGACTATTCATCCATCATTTCAAATGCACAGCAATCTCTTGACAGTCGATTCAGAGCCCCCCCCCCCCCCCCCCCTCCCCCCCATTTGTAGCTTTTTGGCATTAGTCTAATAGATCTAATCCATCATGTCATGACCTCTGATTAAGAGCCTGTGGTCCCATTAAGGCCCCGCTCTAAGATTATCCCCATCCTGTACATTAGAAATCAAAGCTCTGGTATTTATGGCACAGTCTCAGATAAGTATAGAGACCCTTTAGAAGGGTTTTCAGCCAACACACACACACACACACACACGCACACACACACACACACACACACACACGCACACGCACACAGAGTTATCTGGTCTCCTGCTCATTCCTGACATGGTAGGAATTATCTACAGTCCTGCGTTTGAAGATGAAAGAGACGATTTTCCCCATCTCACTAATTCCAACATTATTTGATCCCTGTGATGCATATAAACACCCATTTCTTGTTGCATTGTTTCACTGGGGTTTGAGTCATTACTGCCCTTTGCTGTTGTGTTGTTGTTATTGTTGTTGGGTTTTTTTTAAACTTGTGTCTTTTTACCCCTTCCTTTTTCTCCTCAGTAACAAAGCTGCTTCTTTCCTCATTGGTGCTTGTTTAGAAAAGCAGGAGTAATGATGATGTTGTGGTTGTTTTTACTGTTTGTTTTGGGGGTTTTTTTGTCTTAAAAGGCAGACTAAGTATTTCCCAGTCGGACCCCCCGCCCCCCCCCCCTCTCTCGCTGTCTTTCTCTCAGTCTTTTTTGTTCTGCCGCTCTCCAGACGCCCCATGTCATTTCAACTATGTAACAGCCCTTGGCTAATGGCTGTAATTAATGAAATTATGAAGCCTCTATATTTGTTTATTGTTCTCCACCCTCAAGCAGCTGGCTTGCCAAATGGCATCACTGGATGCCCGCCCCTTTGCCCCCGCCGTGTCTTTGGACAAGGAATAGCCTTAATTGTTGTAAGATGAAATATTAGGCTTTAATTAGCCAAAGCTGTCTTCTATAAAACTGTGTCAGCCGCCATAAATTACAAAGGCAGGAGTTTGTTTTTCTCTTTTTTTTTCCTCTTCTCTCTCTCATTTTTTTTTCTTTTTTTTTTTTTACAAGGCCATAAAGCGGCTAAAATCCCTTTTCCAGTGTCAGGCATTAAACAGACTGTGCCTTCAGAAATGCAGAGGAGCTGTTTAATGAGCTCGGAAGCTGGCTCCGTGTTTCCTCTCAATAGGCCGTCTGTCTTTGATTTTGGCCCATTATCGCCCACGAACAGGGCCGCTAACACCACCGCTGTTGCTGCCGCTGCCATTCTGCGTGCAGATGTGAATGGCCCCCGCTTCACTGGAGGGCCCCCGACCCCAAAACCCCGCGGATCAGCCCGCCCCGCGCTCGCCCCGCTCGCCCCATCTCAGCCACCCGTGTCGCAGCACACGCGCGCACAGAAAATCTGATTCATACCCGTTCATTTTCTCCGTTTTATGCAAACCCGAAACATCTGTGCCTGCCAAGGGAGCTTTGTGAAAACACTCGCAAAAAGTACCTGCAAAGGGTTTGTGTATTTGCAGAATAGGAATAAGTTACTGTCACTTGCAATTAGACTTTTTCAAAATAGAGAACCACGCACAAAGTCTCCTTTCATACACAGGGCAAGGCTCTCTCTCTCTCTCTCTCTCTCTCTCAGCTTACTGACTGCCTGATTCACATTTGTTCTGGACTTGATTGGAAACTTTTTAACCGCACAGTTTTGTGAAGAAAAAGGACAAGAAATGGCTCATTGGAGATGGAATTACTCGAATATGCACAAGTGCTGTCGCGGAAAAGGTTCCCTCGCATTGTTTCCTTGAGTCAGGTTGCCGTTAGATTCGCATTGATCTCTTCGAAAACCAGCTCTTAACTCCAGCTGCGTCGTTCGCTCGTCTCAGATTCAATCACATAAGGCAGACGGTTCAAGCTTCCTGTATGTGATTTTCTGCACAAACTTCCTTTTTGACTGAATATGTTTTGAAGTCTGGTTTTCCAACACTAAAAACAAGCTCTGTGTCTCCATGTATCCCCCCCCAAACTTTTTCTCTATACCGTTGGGGCTTGTAAAAGAAAAAGAAAAAAAGAAAAAAAACTGCCTCAGCAGTCAAAAGCAATTAGATTCACATTTCTGCAAATTTTCCAGTGAATAGAAACAACTGGTCTGGTTTTAAAATGGTCTGATTCCTAAGCCGGACCTCCACGCCCAATGTCTGTATGCTCAATTGGAAAATCATGCAGGCTGTCTTCATCTTGGCAGCGTGCTAAAGCGCTCGTATTGTTAGCAATTTATCTGACCATGCTGTTTAAGCAAACCCGTGACCAGCGCAAGCCAGCTGCTTTTACTCCCGCTCTTATTATTCTGGATCATACCCTGCTTATTACCAGTTACAGATGTTGTCCATGTATTTTGTTTTTTTGGTACTGTTAGGAATAATGAGACGTCGTTATTAAAGGAGGCTTTTTTGCATGCAGGATTACGTGAAAGACTTTTGAGGATTGTTCGCTTATCCTTTTCCTCCTTATCTCCTTTCAGTTCGACAAATACGCCCCCAAGCTGGACAATCCCTTCATCAGACATTCAAACGTGAGTTTCTTTTGTTGATCTCATGTAAATGTGCAATTTGCATTTTGGCAAATCAAATATTAGACATATTTGAATGTTGCCGTGAGAGCGTTTAAACGTGGCCGTGGCTTTGTGTGGTACACACGCTTGAGTCCTGTACGTATCACTGTATGATTTTTGCTTTGTGTGTTTGTTTATTTTTTTTCGTGTGTGTGTGTGTGTGCCTCCCGTCCCCCCCCCCCCCCCTTCCCCTTTTTCTCCCCAGTTCTTCCCCTCCTATCCCCCGACCATGCCAGGCATGCCCCCGCTGCTCCCACACTCAGGACCCTTCAGCTCGCTGCAAGGAGCCTTCCAGCCCAAGGTCAGACCCACACCCCCGCCCTCAGCCGGACATTTCAGGGAGGAAAACACACTGAGCGAATCCCCAAAGTGTCTACTCGCTTGAAACGCAGACGAAATAACAACTCGCAATAAGGCCAAAACAGAATTGGAAATTGCGAGTTGACCTTTTTTTACTTATATATATATATATATATATACATTTTTTTTTTTTCCAAACCACTCAAGGAGAGTTTGTTTATGTGAAAAACAATTTAACTTGCCATCGGTATACCGTGCGGTTTACTGTGGGTTTTCATGCATCAGAGAGGCTGCGCTCACTGACTGTAGTTCAGGGAAAAGATGGACGGACTGCACAGATGTACTCAAATCTGATAAATAATGCAAAGTATTCCAAGTGCTTCTGACTACATGGAGAAGTTTTCTTACAGTCCTCCAATAGTTTAGGTGAGAGCGCAAAGCAGAAGTTTTTATCGGGGAAGGAAAAGATGGAGAACTCTGAGGAGGTTTGAAAAAAACATGCTGCTGCTGACGAAACACTATGAACAGGCACCAACATTTTCAACCCTGGAGACTTTTTAAAGGGTTAAATCAAGGGTCAGTTTTTACCCAAGACTATTGAAAGACACAAAGGTCACAAATTAACAGTCAATTGTGTTCACTTCATGCTGGTTCTTTAAATAAGCAGTCTTTTGCTTATCATGAGATCAGTGTGAAACCTGGAAGACTGACATAAATAACGTAGTATTTCATGATTTATAGCTTGAGATATTTCTGTGGCAGTTTGCCGAACATGCCAACTGTGAATAATTGCTGTCCGGACGTTTGATATTTTGTCAGACTTTAATCATTTGACCTGGCAAACTAACTGGAGGTGCATTTTCTTTATTACGTAAAGAGGCATACAACAGTGTTACTGTTGAGTTATGACAAGTTTAAAGCAGAATGCCATGCTTTGCCATTGATTTCAAATTTCTAGTATTCGTGCACAAGCAGCACTTATTTCAATGCGTGGTACACCGATATTTTTCATGTCCTCTGTGACTGTCGTTGTTGGTTTGAACGAAGTTACCAAACATGGTCACTTGCCCTCTAAACCTATGAAGAAAAGATTTATGTTCAATACTTGGTTACATGCTTCCCTCAGCATATTCACTGCTTGTGCTGCGTCTTAGGTCACAAGCGCATCTCATTAAATCCAATATAATATTCTGTTAAACTCCACTGAACCTGAACCGGAGCGAAGAGCTGCATGTGCACCAGACAGGCTGAGCCCAAGATAAGAGAGTGATTCCTGTCTCTGTAGAAGAGCAGACCAAAGAACATGGTGTGTGTGTGTGTGTGTGTGTGTGTGTGTGTGTGTGTGTGTGTGTGTGTGTGTGTGTGTGTGTGTGTGTGTGTGTGTGTGTGTGTGTGTGTGTGTGTGTGTGTGTGTGTGTGTGTGTGTGTGTGTGTGTGTGTGTGTGTGTGTGTGTGTGTGTGTGTGTGTCTGGCAGATGCTCACGGCCTGTGACCTGAAGTAAGCCACCAATCAAAGCTGGCCTAAATCTGCTGGCCTTATTCCCAGTGGGCTCAGTCATGGAGGGGCCCTTTTTCTTTCTTTCTTTCTTTTTTTTTTTTTTTTTTATGGCAGCACCCCTCCAGATGGTTCAAGGAACACTCTTATGCGTCCAAAGCCCCTGCTAAGTATTCTTGGAGATGAGCTTGGGGACTGCGGGCTGGAGATGTGTGTTTGTTTGTGGCGTCTGGCAACCCGGGTCACCCTGCAGACTCATCCTTCCCCGACGATGCAGGGGGAGACTAATAAGGCTGATATGGACGCCCGCGCTCCAAAGACTTAAAGCGAGATGAGAAGATCACAGATGTGGATCCCTCCATGGCTCGGCGCCTGTAGCGTCCTTGCAGTTTTATCTACATCAGCTGTAAAGTGCCAGTAATTGAGGATTAGTAAGCTATAGTGCTACTGAGGCAGGATATTGGATGAAAGCGATGCTGGCACCACTAGCTGGAGGATCTCTCAGTGGTTTTGCTGAATTTTCTTTATTTATTTTTTTTATACTGACTTCCAGACGACAGACATCTATCTAGGACACTGACACCAGCCTCAGTCCTAAGCCTCATGGTATTTTTTTAACGTGATCATATTTGTCATGACAGTGGGAACAAAAATGAAAAGTGGCAAATTACAATGGTCAATAATTTCCTTCCGGGAACGTTTAAAAATAAAACTCCAATGAATGTGCAATTAAAAGTCCTTCACACCGCGCACTCTTTGAGGATTCTTCAAACCCCATTTGAGAATTACATAACAAGTAATATTTTTTGTTCCTTGTAGACAGTGTGGATGTTAACTATTGATCACCCCATGTGTCTCTCCTTCGTTCTATCTCTCAGGCATCTAATCCCATTGACGTGGCAGCCCGCCCTGGAGCGGTACCTCACACACTCCTGCAGAAAGATCCACGGGTAAGAACCATACTGAGCTGAGCTCATCTGTTCAGGCTCTCTGCTCTCTGGAAAACGTGCATGCCCTACATATGTGTGCCTGAAATAAGTGAGGGAATATCTCTTTCCATTTGTACCTTGTCGTGTGTCTCTATAGGCACCTGTAGATAAACGTCCAGTTGAATGTTTGTTGTTGTTGATAACGACCGTCTGTTTGTCCATACAGATAACAGATCCATTCAGGACGTCTGTTAGGGTGAGTGGATGCATTCATCCTTTTTGCATTTTTCTTTTTAAATCTTGCTTCATCTCTCTGGCCATTCCACAAAGTTTACAAAAAAAAAAGATACAAAAATTTTAAAAAAGGCACATTCTTCAACAAATCACCACCACCCAAATGCAGTGTTGTGGCTGCATTTGTGGGCTAGCTTTGAGGCTTGTATTGGGTTAAAGTCAGGGTTCGATCTTCTTAATCTGTTGCCTGGTTGAGCAACCCACTTTGTAGTTTGGCCAGAAAAACTCAATGCCAGACTCCTTTTTTTAGCGCTCCATATCAAAGCCAGCAGGCTAACCTCAGTCTCTCTCTAAATTTTTAGAAACCTGGCAAGTGGTGCGCAGTGCATGTCCAGATCGCGTGGCAGATCTACCACCACCAGCAGAAAATGAAGGTGCGTGAGATAAATAACGATGCCCTGCAAGGAACGTCGCTGTCATGTTAAGCCAAACACACTATTTTGGTTATCGATTGACGACCCGCATAACTTGTTTTACTGACTCCACGTTAGGCTTGGTAGGAGAAGGTAGAAAACATTGGGAATGAAACAAAAAGTGTGTCTCCACCTGTTGCTATACGATGCAAAGTCGACATGCATGGCTCTACCCATCTCCACAAAAGAAGAAGCAGATCATAGAGGCGCTCGGCTGCTGAATGAATAGTGCAGCCGCTCTCGCGGCTGAACTGCTACTTGTAAACAGTCTAAAAATGCTTGTGTGGAAATACTCCTCTTCATGACAACGGATGGTGTGGCCT